>NC_062203.1:2625000-2675000 GCF_912470025.1 Vespa velutina | reverse complement strand
CCCTATAGAAAATAACATCATAGGAATAGCATAATAAAACACATAGTAAAGAAAATTTAAGCGAATGGAAAGTGAACCCTCGCTGTATGGCATTTATACTACGTAGGTATACTACATATGTACGTATAAACCGATATAAGGTGGAAATCAAGAAAATGCTGACTAGCTACCCCAATGCTTTCTTTTCATTCGGAAGGATAAATAAAATGGATGAAATATATTGCAAGAAATTCACCAGGAGAGATTTCCTTTCATTACTTGATTTTATGGGAAATATGTTTGATCGTAGAAGTGGCTGAGTTGAATAAAAAGAATGATCTAGTAAGAAGGAACGAGAAAATTAGTGAATGAGGATTGATGAGAAAAATAGGAAACATTTCTTATACGATAGATACTGAATCTTGCGTATCTACAATGAGCCAATGAATGGCGTTTCTTGGTTTAATACGTTACACGTTTTCAATTGAAGAAATTTCTCTTAAGTGTACCACCATATGTTCCGTGTAATCGAAAGAAATTGAAAAGAAAATTTAGAATCGTCTTTCAATTCAAATAAAAATAATAAATATATAAATTTCGTTAATAACAATTGAATGGAATGAATAAATTGAAGAAAACAAAAAAAAAACTCATTAGAAAAAAGGAAAAACATTTATCATTATAATTTGATTCTAATTTTTTTGAAATGCTATCTATATATCCCGTAACTTTTTATTTGTACAAAACTTGTGCCTTTTTTTTTTTACGCTAAAGAAAAAACAATGAATGATCTATAAATGGACAGTTGAACAAGTTTTTTTTTTTTTTTTTTTTTTTTCGTTGAAATAGAATAAAACACTCGAAAACTTCAATTTCTTATCGTCTTGATTTTCCGACGACAGGAGCGATGATGATCTAATAACGACATACTTATTTGAAGGATGCTTAGAAAGTAAACTTCTTGTAACAAAATTCACGAGCTTTAAGGCTCTTCAATTTTAATGACGCTACGGTATTTGCTCCCAAAACGTCCTTTTATTATTAACTTCCGATATTTCGTCTACCTTTTGAGAATAATAATTGGATTGTGAACGTTATCTTTCTCAACCAGGATAAAGTTCTATGAAAATGTTAATTTATTATTTTATAAGAATTATTATTTTCTGTTATTATTATTATTATTATTATTATTTAATTATTTTTGTCAAGTGTCACATTATTATTTTATTAAATGTTTTTTTAAATATATATATATATATATATACACACGGAAATTTCTGATCTTCTTAATTGACGAAAATAATAAAAATAAAATAAAAATAAAAAAAAAAAGAGAAAATACAAAAAGATATAGCACTCTCATTTTTTTCTTTGTTCTTTATTATTTTTTCTTTTTTTTTCTTTTTTTTTTGTTTCCTTTTTCTTTTCTTTCGTTTATTTTACGATCCTTCTTCAAAGTAAATTTTATTGCTCTATTTCAATGCGATTCTCTGGTGATTCATTTTAACGTTTAACAACACAACAGCAATGTCTCGTACGAACGAACAAGCACTTTTTTTTTTTTTATTTTTCAAACTGATCTCTCCAAGTCCACCATTGCGAATTCGTGTCGCGTACGATGTTTCCCGTCGTCGAATCTCTCTTTTACAGCGGACTTGACGAGAACGTTCAACTAAAACACGGTAAAAACAGATTGTCGATGGGATTGAAAATCTGTGAATATAAAAAAAGAAAAAAAAAGAAAAGGAAAAAGAAAAAGAAAAAGAAAAAAGAAAAGAAAAAAGAAAAGAAAATGAAATTCAACGCATTACTACTCCTTTTCCCTAAATGGATAAAAATTAAACGATCGATTACACATTACGTTAAAATATTTCCATAAATATTCCACGATTATTCTCTCGACTTGAGATCGTTAGATTAAACAAATTGAAACAAAACAAAACAAAACAAAACAAAACAAAACAAAACAAAAAAAATTATTAAAACGAAACCTCTCGCTCTTCATAATTTCATAAATTCCCTGAGTAATGTTCCTCTATTAATTTATAATAATGAATTTCGATGGAATTTATCTACACCTTCGAAAAAAACCCGAACGAATTTTATTCTATCGTCGAAGAATGGTTGATGTTGGCTGATTGAGTGGTTGGAGTAGCGGGTGGGTGGGGGTGGAGGGGTTAGGGAAAAAAGTACATAGAAGATATAATAAAAATCAGAAATGTATTACAAAATTTATATGAGCGAGATATGATTTTCTTTTCTTTTCTTTTTTTCTTCTTCTTGTCGGAACGCAAATTCACGCAGTTTAATTCTAATAAAAAAAAAAAAAAAAAAAAAAAAAAGTTAAAGTTTTTCACTGTTAAATACTACGAATCGATAAACGTTAACTTTCCATAGAATTTGTATTAATTCCTTAATGAAAATTGAAAGAAAAAAGAAACAAAAGAATTACTATTTAATTGACCTAATCTATGTTACATTTTTGCCCCCTCCCCCAACGAAGCACATCAAAATATATAAATTTATATTTATTTATTTATTATATTTATTCATTTATTTATTTAATACATCGCGTAAATTATCCATTAGATTTTCATGTACATGGATACGATAAAAGCGGATACAGTGGGATATCTTTTAATGATCTTAACACCCCTTCTAATACAAATACGAGATCTCTTCCCTCTTTCTTTCCCATTCTACCCCATACACATACAAACATACACACAAACACACACACAAACACACACATACACACACACGTCTGTACAATTAGATCGTAACGTCATCATGGATAATGTCAAAGACTTCAACTGGTGTCGAAGAGTCCATCAAACTATATATTGTGTTTACACGATAATAATTTTCAATCGCGTTATAACTAGGTCTTTGAAAGTGGGGAAATCCTTAAATATAATGTTCTTAAGTCCATCCACCCTCTCTTACTTTCTTATAGAAGAGTAAAATCAACCCCCCTTTTCTTACCACCCTCTTTCCCATCCACCCTCTTTCCCATCCACCCTCATCTCCTTCCAGCTCCCTTCACCTGCTGCAACCTATCCCGTTCCTAAGGTTTTCCCACGGTACACTTACCGGATGAAGGAGAAGAAACGAGAGCGCCAAGGGTCGGACAGAGAAAGTCAGTTAACAGAAGAGAGAGAAAGAGAAAGAGAGAGAAAAAGGGAGAAAGAGAGAAAGAGAGAGAGAGAGAGGCATCGTCGACAGTCTGCGAGTCCGAGGGGTTGGGTATCGGTCTTGGTAATAAGAAACCCCTTAGACCTCTCTCTCTCTCTCTCTCTCTCTCTCTCTCTCTCTTTTTTCTCTCTTGAGTTACTTCACTTTTCCTAAGACATCTTGCTCTTCTGCGCCTATGTCCAAGTGGATTCGGGCATAGAGCCTCTTTCGGGTCGCAACAACAAGCACTCGTACCTTCGCGGATGTATAACAACGTATATATGTACATTCTCATCCTATTTCAGCTAACCTAAGTGTATCTTTCTCGAATGGTACTTTTTTTTCTTTCTTCTTTTTTTTTTTGTTTTTGTTTTCTTAATTAGTTATTGAACGACATATGTATATTTGAACGAACGACATAATCTTTCTTAAAATTCTTCTTATCTTTTAATCGTGGAAATACTATTAATTGTTTCTTAATTATCTATATATGTAAAATCAAGTCAATCAATTTATCGAAATTATTTGGAAATATTAAAAAATTTAAATAGAAAGGAAAATGATATATTCTTGAAGATTATTTATCTTTTAATAATATTGAATAAATTAAATATTTAATAAATATATGATAAATTTATTGATAAATTACAATTGACATAAGAATGATGCGAATAAAATGATGTTGTTTTTCATATAAAATAAATATATTATTATCTGTTTATACAAATATTTATTAATATATATATATATACATTTTAATTCTCGTCACATCATTTTTATTAAAATGCTTTATATCCATTTTGTTAAAATATCGATGAAAGTTATAAATGCGTGTTTAATAATAATAATAATAATAATAATAATAATAATAATAATAATAATAATAATAATAATAATAATAATAATAATAATAATAATAATAATAACAACAGTCATTATTTCCATTAGGTATTTAATTATACGTCAGTATTATAAATGCCGTAGTGTTAATACTTTCCATAGCTTCAAATCTTCTTTCATATGTTACTGAAATAATCATAAAAAAAACAAATGATTTAACATAAGCTCATGAATTAAATATTATCTTTTTAAACTAGTAAATTGTACTAACCATTAAAAATTTCTCCGGCAAATACATTATTACCAAAATATTCAACTAATGGAATGCTTGGAAAAAATCTTTTAAATATAGTTGATTCTAAGTTATACAAAAATCTATCACGAATATTAGAAGTGAACATGAGACCTATAGATTGTTTTTTAAACTTTATATCATCTTTAAAGATCTTAAATTTATCTTCGATTTTTTTCTCAGTATCATACCATTTATTTAAGCATAAAGACCAAGTTTGAATTTCAGTACCACTTATTAAAATAGCAACGCATTCCACATTGTTTTTACATACACTTGAATTATATAACGAATTACAAATCGATAATTTTTCTACAACACCACCCCATACAGAAGTTCTTGCGTATGGAAACCTAAATAAAAAGATAAATTCGAAATATTTACAAATACAAATATACGATATATGAACATTATATATATATATATATATATATATATATATATATATATATATCAAATATTAAAAATATTACCAGTTTTTAAAACATCTGAATAGATTCAATGGTATGAGAAAACCATAATCCAAATATTTGTACAATAAGATCAGACAATTTGTCTTATGAGAATCTTTATTGAAAACAACTTCAAAAATGGTTTTTAATTGTTCGGCATTATTGAAAGAAATATCAAACAAAGTTTTTAATTCCTCACAATATATTCCATTTTTCATAGGATGCTTATTAAAAGAAAGCATTGATATTTGTACGTTAGGTACTTTAGGAAAAAATGTCCCTACGATGTGATCTTTTTCTTTCATTAGAAATGAATTACACGTACTTAGTGATACGGATGAAGAATTATATGATAGATATTCGCAATGGCAATCTATGAAAAAAATTTTAAATAACTTAAATAAAGATATTTCACGAATCAACATATAAATAAGATCAGATATACTTTCTGATGATGAATCTTCCTGTTCCGAAGCTACAAAAAACATAGTGAAAGTAGGTTTAAACGTAAGATATTTTATCATTTCATTCTTTATGACATTGAAACTGAAAGATGTTCTCGTTCTTTTTCTACTCTTTATAATACACAAAGGACTTCTTGTTTTGTTCTCATCGTTGGCCGCTTCCAACCAAGATCTATTATCATGAAAATTATTTCGATGTATTATCTTTTAAATACACTTTTCGTATGACCATTTTTATTACGTACAATAAATGATGTTAAATACACGTTCGCTACCAACGTAATATATCTCTGTGACATATTAATTTTCATTGATAATTCAACATCATATACGTGTGAAGGTACTTCAAATTTTTTTTGTTTTCTCCACGTATACGAATAAAATTATCCTTATGATATATCGTTACATAGTTGTGACACATAAAAAAAAAAAAAAAAACTAGATTTATATCTTTCTTTATTAGATTCGAATAGAAATACCTGAATAAAAATCTACAATATATTTCGATGAAATTTCAAAAAATAATTACTTGTCTATAGTTGGTAGCTCTTTTCAATAGGACGATAATGCGAATGTGTTAATATATTCTGTTAGAAAATATATATTATAGATATCTTTTATTCTAATCGTACCTGCAAACTTGCGACGCGTTAGACAAATCCGTTCCATTTAAAAATTTAAAAAGGATACGCAAGATGTCGTAATTTAAGTTTATTTCCATCTTCAATAATATTTGAAATATATCGTTAATATAATATTTTTTCTAAATTACTGTTCAATATTATGTCAAAGTAGTCCGGTATGATTAAATGTTCGTTCGATACTGATATGCAGAAAATGTTTTTTAAAGACAAAAATGTGATTTACGGATATTAATATAACTTTCGACGATATTTTACGAAATATTATGCTCTTACTTACGCAAAGAAAATTTCAGAATTATTGTGCAATCACGAAATACGATATTATTAAAAAGCCAATGAAACAAGTAAAACAAGTTTCAACATATAACTTGAAAGAATATTTAATTTTCTTTTCGAATAACATTTTGTAAGATCTGCTTTTTCTCAATCATTTTGTTTCATTCAAGAAAATAATAAGGAAATAAAAATATCCAAAATAAAAATAACATATAAACAACTTAAGCTAAAATTAAAACATTTTATTATAAATATTATGTAAATATAAAACCATAATATATGCAAAGTATATACTGAAAAAATTATAAAACATAATCAGATTATTATTATTTGTTTTTGTTTTCTTTTTTTGAATATTTTGATCGAACATTTTTTTCCTATTGTATAACACGATACAAAGAAAGAATTGAGACGATATAGTCAATTTTTTCTCAACTCTTTATCTTTCAAGATCGCCATCAGATTTCTATGGATAAAATTTGAATTATTTTATATTTCATATGCTTCAACTGATATTTTGACGTATTCAGGAAGTATCGTAAGAATTTTCTTTTTCTTTGTTTTTTGTTTTTTTTTTCAATCTGAAACGAAGAAAAATTAATATCATTATACGAGTATAAATTTTGTTCCAAAAGTCTAAATAACAATTGAATTATATCAAAAAGAAACAATTGAATTGTATTAATGAATTGAAACGTTTTCATTGTTATATAATTAGTATCAATTTTGTTAGATACTTTTCAAGTTATTGTTTGAAAAATTTTATACTTCTTATTTTTCTCTTAGAAAAAAAAAAAAATATATATATATATATATATATTTTTGGAAATTATTTGTGAACTGATATTATATGGAAATATGAATAGATGGTAATGTGATATTCTTGAAGAGTTATCTCTTAACAATATTATATATTTAAATAATTCATATGCATACGATAAATAGAATGATAAATTGCAATTGTTATAAGAACTATACGAATAAAATGATGTAACATTTCTTTTTTTTTTTTTTTATATATATATACACGTTGTACATCATTATTTACTCGTATAAATGTATTAATGGATAAAATATCTTTTCCTTTTTATTTACATATTTTATCATCAAACAGATCCACGTATATTTCATAAAATATCGTCGAAAGTTATATTAATATCTGCATAATCCTACGGCAGACTTTGAAACGTTCCAACCGTACCATAAGTTAGGAATTCAGTTGCGACTTAACAACGAGAACGACTAGCAATTTTTTGTTAAGCGTGCATTTCTGAGAAAGCATATTGAAATAATTCAAACCTTCAATTTCAATAGATCAAACAAATATTATTTATTTATTCGTATATCACATTGAATTGTTAGTGAGCATATTAAAAAAAGGTAACATTAGCTTTAAGCTTTTTTTTCTTTTTCATAATATATTTAATAATTTGATAAAGTATTAAAGTAGGTTAAGCGCCTATTGATGCTTACAGTATCACTAGCGCAAATTTACTAAGTGCTTTTAGGCGTTAACAATAGTCAAAGGATTAATAATGATAACAACAATCATCATTACCATTAACACGTTGAATTACCATGAAGGTTATCGGTGAACGACGTTGAATTTGTAACGCCATAGGGACACCATGATTATTTAAAATACATAATTAATATAAATGTCAATAGTTATAAATGTTTTAATATTATTATCGTTACTAGAATGATATGAAGACACCAAGTAAGATAAATTTATTCAACATAATTATGCGCCTCAATTTATCTATTTCTATAATAATATTTTATATACATGATATATACAATAGTAGATTAACGTTGGTACTGTAGATTAGTCATGTAATATTAATGATACATTCAACATGTTAAATTCTTAATGTTGCATTGTACGTGATATTGTACCATGAGATCGCATTATATTGCGCTTCTTGCACTGGACCAACGTTGATAGTCAATTTGCACGGTGGATTTAAACTCTGATCTCATCTTAGACGTCAAAGTTATAAACCCATTCATTGATCACGATGAAAAAGGGCTATGGCGTAAGGGTCGAAATCTGTCGAATATTTTTTCACAAAATATTTTCAATTTCTTCGATAATTCACAAAGGAGATGCGCGATAAAAAAAATTTTGTAGAATTTAACTCTTAACGATATATTTTAGAATTATTAAAATAGATCAATTTTATATACACATTTTGAGATATTCATGTTTCGTATATTGATAATTGTATATTATATATAATTCAATATTATATATTAATAATTGTATTGGCTATCTCTTTTGATTATGAACCGTACAATAAATGATGTTACATTAAATACACGTTCGCTACGTCATATATCTCTGTGATATACTAATTTTCATTGATAATTCAATATCATATACGTGTAACGATACTTAAATTTTATGTTTTCTCCATGTATACGAATAAAAGTATCTTTATGATATCGTTACATAGTTGACACATTTAAAAAAAAATTAGATTTATATCTTCCTTTATTAGATTCGAATAGATATATCTGAATAAAAATCTACAGTATATTTTGAAAAAATTTCGAAAAATAATTATTGGCTTATGGTTGGTATCTCCTTTCATTTTTCAAACGATTCATCGATTACGTCGATTACGTCAAAGAAGGCGTGGAGGAACGATACTAATCTTTAAAAAAGAAATTTTTGAGAGAAGCTCATGATATATATATATGCACGTGTCATTTTTGATATTTATATTTACGCAAAGTAGACGTTTCAAAACTGATATGCAATCTCAAATGGCAATATAAAGTTGATTTTTAAAACACATTTTCATAGTAATCTTATGACAATAAATTTTTCTCGTACATAGCGTACAAAGAAAGGAGTATTTAATTTTTTTTCAAATAACATTTAATAAAATGTTTTCATTACAATTTTTTTGTTTGGTATAATGTGATTCAAAAAACAAAAAAAAAAAAAAAGAAAAAATAAAAAAAGAACATTGAAACGATTATAGTATATTTTTTTATCGACTCTTTTTTAACAAGTTCACCTTCATGTTCTTCTATAGACAATATTATAATTATTGAACGTCTATTCTTTAATTTGTCTGTTAAAACGAATTTGACACTTATAAATAAATAAATAAATAAATATTCTTTTTTATATCCGATGCGAAAAACGATTAATATTATTGTAAGTGATAAGGTAAAAGATTGAATACAGTCGAATATTTCATAAGTAATGCAAAGAAAAGAAAAGAAAATTTTCGAAAAAATTGTAAACGTTTAAAAAAATACATTGGACGATAATATTCATTTGATCTAAAATCGCATTAAGGATATATCTTAATATTTTTTTTTTTTTTCTTGTGGAACCCTCATCTCTCATTTTTTATTACACGTTTTTATACGTGACATCGAGATATTTTCATGATGATATAATAAGTCCCAAATTAGTTAAGTATTTTTCAAGTTATCGGATGACAAATATCCTATTTCTAATTTGTCTCTCAGAAAAAAAAAGAAAAAAAAAAAATATATATATATATATAGATGATCAAATCAATCTATTGTCGAGATTATTTGGCAGCTGATATCATTAGGAAATATGAGCAGAAAGAAAAATGATATTCTTAAAGACTTATCTTTTAACGATACTATATAATTAAATAATTCGTATGTATAGGATAAATAGAATGATTAATTATAATTGATATAAAAATGATACAAATAGAATGATAACGTTTATATATATATATATATATTATATATTATTATTTATTTATATTTAGATAAGATACTTTCTTTTTTTTCACATTTCTATCTATGCACATTTAGTAAAAATCAACTAAAATTACACATATATAACATATCTGTTTAATAATGATAATAATAATCATCATTTTCATTAAATATTTAATTACATATATATATATATATATATATATATATATTATATATTATTATTTATTTATATTTAGATAAGATATACTAAATATATATCATAAATACTTTATACTAATCGTTTCAAAATCATCAAATCTTTCTCTATACGTTTTTAAATTTTGAAATAATCACAAAGTAATAGTTTTCAAATATCTATAAAGTAAATATTATTTTATTTATTTATTTTTTTATTTTTCTTTTATTTTTTTTTTTTTTTTTTACGAACATTTATTTTTTACGAATACATTTTACAAGCCATTTCAAAATTTCTCCAAGTGCTTTCATATACGAAATATTCAATCGTAGATATTCTTGAGAATTCATTAAATATAATTGATCAAAAAAAATAATACAAATGATTACTACAAACATTAGAAATAAATACGAAACTTTTGTACGATATTTCTTCAATTCTACACTGTTCTTAAAGACCCATGAATTTATCTACAATCATTTTCTTAATATTACATCATCTTTCTGAAGATACACTACAGATTTACATGTCTTTACAACTTATTGATATAGCAAAGCATTCACTATTCTATTGTATTTAGATACACGAGAATTATAGAGAATAATTACAAACTAATATATAATCTACTATTTCATTCCGTATAGAACCTTTTCCATTACGAAATCTACGTGAAGAGACAATTTCTAGATATTTACAAATACGAATATATAATCTATGAATACAAAATACTATATATATATATATATATGACATTACTAATAATATTATTAATGTATATATACATATATAATGTTACCAGTTGTTGAAACATTTCAGTAGATTTCAGACACATCCCATTGTATCACGATATCGATATTCGTATAATAATATCAGACAATCTGTTTTATAACGATCCTTATTGAAAGAAAAATTATTTAAATTTTTCGCAAAGTCATAAACAAATTTGTAATTCTCGCTAGATACATTAGGTATTCTAAAAAAAAAAAAAAAAAAAAAAAAAAAAAAAACATACCTACAATAATATTTTCTTTTTCTATCAAACGAAAATTCCTCATATTAAGTGATACAAAGTAACATGAGTAACATGAGTATTCAGTGATACAAAGTAACATGAATATTACAATAATTAAATGATAGATATTCTCAATGGCATCGCTTGAAAAAATATCGAAATATCTTAAAATAATGATATATGAATGAGATCAGATATACTTTGTGAAGCATAATTACGTCTGTTGAAGTAACATATATAAAGTTTAAGTATAAAATGTTCTATCCTTTATTTATTTTTTTTTTTCTCTTATTTTTTTCATGCCATTCAAAGATGGTTTCATATTTCTTCTGCTCCTTATAATAGACGAAAGGATCTCTTCTTCTTCTTTCTTCGTCGTCAGCTACTTTCAATCAAAAAAAAATCTATAATCGACATTACTATTATACGAATTCTCTGTTATTTGAAAAGATTTTGTATACATACAAAATAAGTTTGCATTAAGTAAAAGAGATTGTAATAATCGTAAACTATAATCGTCAGATAATATCATACACATTGAAAATGAATAGTATTAACAATGGGGAATGAAACGTGAAATTATTGAAAAATTTGAGAACGATCAAAGTGCAATTGCATTAGCGAAAAAAATACAGTATTGGGAAATCAACAATTACGGATATTAAAAAGAAAAAGTATGATGTTTCGAAATGGAGAAAATTATTAAATAATATTGAGGATATATATATATATATATATATATATATATATATATATGTAAAAAAGTGATATGGATAATAATACAATGGATGTACTTACGAGAAAAACACTTTTTACATGTGGATACAATACTAGGATATATAGTTGACTTTGATAACGTCGACACGATAAAATGGTTTTCAATATGATGAAATTTCTTTAATTGATCATAGGCATTGTGCATACTTCGAATGAAATGCAACCTGAATATAACGACGATGATAATGTACTATAACATTTTGAAGTCATTCGAAGCTATTGGGGGAAAAAAAAAGGGAAGCTTAATTAAGGAGCATTAAAAAATTAAGGCGTTAAAAAGGAGACAGAGAAAGGAACGTAACTTTATCGAATTAAAATTGCTAAAAAAAAAAAATTGTGCGATTTAGTAGCTAAAAAGAATGCCGGGACCGATAAATCTTTAATTAAATAATACATGTCTAATTTCATTACATATATTTAATCGTTATTATCAAAGTTTCTCCTTCTCTCTCTTTCTCTCTTTTTCAAGCAGTATAATAAATTACACGAGAAACAGTATGTTGAAATATGTCCTCTATTATGTTGCTGTTAATCTGTGAATGATAAGGTTTTTTTTTTTTTTTTTGTATAACTTGGATTTGAAATCGGAATCTTGCCTGCTGCTTTGATCCAATTGATCTAACTAAATTCATTTTATAATTAAATCTAAGAAGATTCGTCCATTTGAAATCTTTTATCTTTTTTATTCGTTCGCACAAACACACGCACAAATTCTTATCACACACTGATCTCTCATTCTGCTTGTCAGCATTCTTAGAATTTATTCCTCTTGCATACCATACATAACGTTTATTCTTTATTTGTTTCTTACCATACCATTCGTTGGTTAATTAAACTTTTTAACTTAACACTACGATAATAACAATAATATGTGATGAATTATAACGTAACGTAAATCAAATACAATTGATTATATATATTTTGAATTATTGATATCCAATGAAATTAAAAAAAAAAAGATATGTTTTATAGATATTCGATTAAAAAAAAAATGACGAGTAAAAGGATAAATTAAATATAAAATTAAATAGTTTTGCTTTTAATTAAAAAAGAATGAAGATCTTTGTTCATGGGATAACTAATGCATATATAGGTAAAAATATTAAATACCTAATGTACATTTGATTTATTATAAAGTCGACGAAATCAATAATGTGTTAAATATCATCATTTTGAAAAATGAAATATGAATATATATATATATATATATATATATATATATATATATACATATATAAGGTTGGAAACTATGAAACGGGAACTATGAAACATTTTTTATTTTCATTCAACGCCCGTTTCATAGTTACTAATCTAATATATATTCATATTTCATTAATTAATAATTTCATTAATAAGTAATAATTATCTCCTTTAAATTAAAGAAATATTTGCTTTCTTTAAAATATAAAGAATATATGCTTTCTTTAATATCATATCTGTTTATTACATGCAATAAAGTATTAGAAGGAAATTGTTCAACTATATCCTAAAATACATAAGAATTTATTACACGTACATGACATTAGTTAAATCCAAACAAAGTCTTATAAAAAAATCAACAGATAAAGTCAAGACGAAGCTTGATCAAATCTAAAAATTCTATCAAATTTATTAGAATTTATTGCATGCACAGTAATATCAGTAGTAATTAGTGGCCCTAATGAATGATCTAAGATTTTTTTTTTTTTTTTTTTATTTGATAATATAGAAATTATCATCTTCTTTTATTTTATTTGATAATGTAGATTATACAACTTCTTTAATTATGTATTTTTTTTTTTTTTTTTTTTTTATTGACCTTAAGATAAACATAAGAAATATCAGGAAAAAAAAAGAAAAGAAAATAAACTTTAATCTTCAGGCATTTAAATCAATTTTTGTGATTAAAAGCTTCATAAAATTAGCAGCATCCTCTTCTCCGTGAATGATATTTTACATGAGATTAAGATAATAAAATACTCACAGACAAAAAATATCTGGTCTATGAGAAAGATATTGTTATCATCATATTCCAAATAGTCTGTACAATTAAAATGGAATTTTTATATCCATTCATACGAATGCAATTTTATAATAAAATATTCATTAGATTTCCTTCATGTTTATCAGATTAGAGCTCATTAAACTTGACTTCAATCCATATATTATGAACGTCGTTTTTCGTAATATTCTTATAATCTTAATCGAGTAATATTTCGTTATCATTAATCACAAGCCTAAGTGATATCTTCTAGTCTAAACTTTTAATTATATTTCACAATTATATATACAAAAAAGATCTTAATAATTTTTTGTTCACAATGAATAAATATAAAATAAGTTAACGTAAAGTTTGTAATGAATATAAGAAATATTTTCTTTATTGTGAATCTCATCATATTTTCATATTTTAATATTTCTATTTGAAAGAAAATCTTATATATCCTGCATAAATATTCAATCTTCTTCATAATCATCGTATCTTTCGTGGAAACAATTTTCTTTTAAAAATGCATTAAAAATGCATGACAAAGTTATAAAGCAGTAAAAAAATAATTGTCCCTGTCAATAAATTAAATGGAAACATCTTGGTTTATCGAAAACATGTATTTATACGTTCGAAATATAATTATTTGTATAGAGAAAAAAAAAAACAAAAGAAATATTTTAAGATCAGATCAAATATTTTAAGTTCATTTTTCATAAATCCTTATTTTTATATTTTTATATTTTTATATATTTAATAGATCGTACATGAGTATTTGAAAATGTCTAGAATTTATCGTTTTTTTTTTCTTTTTTTTTTTTTTTTTTTTTACATAGGTTTTCACACAAAAGAATTTTTATATACAATAAGATTGTCATCAATTATATCATATATAATTTTAATTTGTAAATTCGAAACATAATTGTCTCTTAATATTATTAAATAATTAATTAATACATTTAAACTAAAAAAATATTTCTTCTTTCAAGAATATATGCTTTCTTTAATATCATATCTGTTATTACATACAATAAAGTATTAGAAGGATATTGTTTAACTATATCCTAAGATATATAAGAATTTATTGTCTGTTAAAATTAAAGAATTTATTACACATACATGGCATTAATTTATGACAATTAATTAATACATTATGTATGATCTATTAGATATATAAAAATATATTTAATATTTAAAATATTTGATATACATACGATAAATACAATGATATATATATATATATATATATATACACGTAGATAAGTGTATGCGTATGTGTGAATATCAGATATATTTTTATTTTTCCATATGTTTTATTATTACAATTCACTATTTATATTAAATATTAAAATATTGGCAAAAGTTATGGATATTTCTACAACAATCATCATTTCCATTAAGTACTTAATTATATGTAAGTATCATAAATACTGAAGTATCCTTGTTCTCGAAATTGTTACAACCTTGTATATACTTCTCTGAAATAATCATAGAAAGAAATAACTTTATAAATATCTGTAAATTAATATGTTGTTTTTTTTGTCTTTCTTTTTTTTTTTTTTTTTTTTTTTGAAGATGTACAAACCATCCAAATTTTCTCCTCCAAATGCTCCATGACATATATATTTAACTATCGGCACTCTTGGAAAATATTCGAATACAGTTAATTCTAAATTATTCAAAGAGGTAGTACAATATTCAGAAATAAACATGAAAATTATAGAGTGCTTCTTTAATTCAACAATCTGTTTAATATCCTCAATTTTATCTTCGAAGCTTTGAACATCATCATTCATTTCGTCCAAAGATACAGTCCAGATTTGCATTTCAGTACCACTTATTAAAATAGCAACACATTCCGCCTGATCTCTGCATATACGTGAATTATGTTCCGAATTACAAACCGATATATGATTTATAATCCCACCGCATACAAAAATTCTTTTGTGTGGAAACCTATGTAAGAAAAAAAAAAAAAAAAAAGAAAGGAAAAAAAGAAAAAAAAAACGACAAATTGTAGATATTTACAAATACATACGTACGATCTATTAGATATATGTAAAAGTATATTTAATATTTAAAATATTACCATTTATAGAAATGCTCCACTAAATCAAATCCTATACAAGGCCCATAGAATATTTTGCATAATATAATCCAACAGCTTGTTGTATTATTACAATCATTAACGAATAAACCTTCAATTGTAGTTCTTAATTTTTCGGCATTATTAAAGGAATTATCAAATAAAGTTTTTAATTCCTCACAGTATATTCCCATTGTCCATGGATGTCTATTAAAAGTAAACGTTGATATTTGTATGTTTTGTAACTTAGGAAAACACATAGAAACGAGAAACTCTTCCTCCGATAAAAAACTGTCTGTGTTCACTGATACGGAGTAACAATTATGAGGTAAATATTTGCAATGACATCCTTAAAAAAAGATTTAAAATACTTCAAATGACAATGTGGCATTCGTGAATCAACATATAAGTAAGATCAAACTTACTTTGTAAGTGTGTATCTTTTTTTACTGCATAAGTAAAAAACATACATAATATTGGTTTAAGCGTGAAATATTCGATCGTTTCTTTTTTTACGTCTTCCCAATTCTCATAGGATTTTATTTCTTTTTTGCTCTTTGTATTAGACGAAGGACCTCTTCTTTTTTTTTCATCCACAGCTGTTTCTAACCAAGATCTATAATCATAAAAAAAAAAAATTATCTTAATACACTTTTCGTATTATAAATCTTACAAATATAAAGTAAATGATATTAATTATTAATACATTCTGTTGTAATATTTATATTAATAAATATTTATTATAATCATACTTGCAAACTTGCGATGCATTAGATAAATCCTGTCCATTTAAATATTTAAAAATGATACGTAAGACGTAATAATTTAAATTTTGTTCCATCTTCAATAATATTCAATATAACGGAATATATAACATTTGTTCAAACAACTGATCGATATTATATTTTAAGAATTTTTATATGATCAAAAGTCTTGTTCGATTTTGATCTACAAAAGAAGTTCGTAAAATGGAAGGATCATTCTTGATATTTATTCTTACATAAAGAAGATATTTCAATACTATTGTACATTCACGAATCTTTAAAAAATATTTAATTCTTAAAAACACGCTTTTAAAGAATCTAATAATTTAATAATCGTATTTCAGTTTATTGGATTTCATTTACTATATTTTATATTCGATAAAATAATAAAACCGTATAAGATAAAAATGTAATATTTAACACAAACACATAAGTAACATTTAACACAAAGATTAAAAGATTTCGATTAAAATACAAACAAATTTGTATATATTATTATTACGTATTTTCACGAGAATTATAACAGCATATTGTGTTCTACAAGAGATATTAAGTGTTCGATAGAGAATTTTTACTTGCGACTTGAGACGTTGAATTGCGACTAACTATGCGGTTAAAATTCGGAAGAGAAACTCTATGAGAAAAAAGTATTTGGAAAGAGAAGGATTGATCTCTGATTGGTTACTAGCGTTGATACGAAAATGAAAAGATCTCTAATTTGTCGCGTGAAAGTATTTGAATGCGTGAATGCCTGATGTATAGCTATTCCCTGATAAATTTAAATTTATTAAAATTATTATTACATTTAAATTTATTAAAATTATTTAACAGAACCTTCTTTTAAAGTTATAATTAATTAATATAAAAAGAAATTAATAGAAAGGTCACGTGCGGTAGTAATTTAGAAAGTCGATTTAAAATACGTCGATCCATTCGCTTAACCTTTCGTCGATATATTAAAGCGTACGAATTGTAAATCATTTTTATACGATGCTTTTGTTTTAATATGTCTAAAACTCTAATTGGTGTCTTTTTGATAAAAATGTCATGGATTTTTTTTAATCGAATCTTTATTATATATATGTGTGTATATGTATATATTTATGATCTATAATCGCGATTTTTTTTATTATCAAGTACATTAACCCTCACAATACAGTACACTACTTAAGGTCAATACGATGCATTGGGCTAGAAGGGAGCAGGGAGAAAGGGAAGAAAAATGACAACACAAATATATATTACACTGTTATCATGCTATTGCCACACTGACAAGTATCAAATTGAGAATATCATCACTGTTGCTACACTGATAAATACTATAGAGATAATATCAAAACAACACGTGTAAACTGTAAAGTAGTGACCTACTTTTTCGTGAATCAATCTTTATAAGATAATTCAAAAAGAGTTTTAAAATGATTGTAGGGAATTTTTTTCTTTTTCCTTTTTTCTTTTTTTTTTTTTTTTATTTCTTCAAAGTCGCATTAAATTTTTTTCAAGAACTATATCTATAATTATTTTGCATCTATATTTTTAATGAATACTGAGACATACGTAAAGAAATTCAATGAATATTATAAGAAATATATTTTTTTTTTTAATGATTAAACAATAAATGAATGATATATTGAATAATTAAAAAAAAAAAAAAAAAAAGCAATTAAAAATATATATCCTCTATCTCGATTAAAATGATGTTCACATAATGATATTCAATTGCGCTGTGTAGATTGATAGCCAACGGCATTGATAACCAAGCATGCATCTACAATTCTCTATCGCATAATTTCCGGCATTGTTTGATCTTCCAATGTCATTAGATATATTTGAATGCGTAAATAAAAAATATTTACACCCAGTAGATGAAATATTAAATCAAGAATGATTAATTCTAATCTATCAATAACTTTGGAATGTGTAAATAAGTGTAACACGTCATTTATTTCACGTTAATAAAATCACACAAAATTCTATCGACTCAGAATATTTTTTCTCTTTTTTTTCTTTTTTTCATAATGTTTCTATTGGTTAAGATGGAAAAAAAATAATTATTGAAAAGATATAAAAAAAAAAAAAAATGAAGAATTAATGGTGATCTCGAAGAAAATGATTTGAGAAAAAATTCATTACAGTTAAATTATACGAAGGAATCGTCATTTGCCGTATATCACGCAAAAAAAAAAGAAAAAAAGAAATCAAAAAAACGTATTTAATAATAAAAATTGAAGAAAAAGTTCAGATAAATTTCCGTGATTTAGTTGAAAGAAAGAAAAAAAATCATTGACGTTAATCGAGAAAATGTCTTTGTAAAATTTTGAACATTTTCAGGATTTCTTTTACGACCAGTGTCAGTGAAACCTGTAAAATCTGACAAGCACGTCCATTCCTGATCTTGTTTCAGACTACGTGCCTAACACAACTGCCAGACGTGGCACCGTGCAATGGCACCGTGCGACTACCACCACCGTGCGAGGACTCGCCAAGTAGTGGAAGCAGCAAGGATCGTATGGACGAGAGTCCTCGGAGAAGATGCCGAGTCTTAACGCCTATCCTTCTTCTGATAGCGGCATTGCTTCTTGGTGGTTTATGCTTACCACTCCTGTTACAATCCGTACCTGTCACGCATCAGCAGAGACTGGACGTGATAAGAAGGATTCTCACTGAAGTGCCTCTAATCGATGGGTGAGTCCGTAGTTCGATCGTAATCGTCTTATCGCTTATTAATAGAAGGTAAATTTAGAACCTATTATTAAAACCATCAGGAAAATTCCTTTGTCAATAATTTCTTTCTTCTTTTTTTCTTTCTTCTTTTTTTTTTCCAACAAAATCTTTACCTTGTATTTATAAAATGAACATAAAACGTCATTAGCCTCGGTCGAATCTATTCAAGATTTTTCCATCTCGATAAGATCCTCTATAATTTTTTCGAATTAAGTCTTATTAATGTCAGAAGGTAGAGAAAGCTAATTTACCTGATGACTTAACTATTGAACGTGCTACGTGGCTTTTAGGTCAACAGTTTTTTATTTCGACTTTCTTTAGCTTAAACTAGACCATCGGAATATTCTAGTAATAGTGTCTGTTCTGGAAAAGACAAAAATTGAGAAGGGACAATAAGAGAGAGAAAAAAAGAAAGTGATCTTCTTGGAAAATTGAAAATATCTTCAATAATTTGATCTTCCATCGAGATTATAATGATTTCCACAAAAACTTTAATTTCATTATTCACGAAAGTATCTATTTTAAGTTATCATACTTTATCTTTATCTTTTTATATATCTTTATATATCTTTTTCTTTGCGGGGAAAGGAATAAAAAAAAAAAAAAAAAAGAAAAAAAAAAGAAAGAAGAAGAAGAAAAAAAAACAGAATCAAATTGAGAATTGGTAAACAAAATGAAAGGATCCATATACAATTAATGTTCATTTTCTAGGCATAACGATTTGCCCTGGAACGTGAGAAAGTTCGTACATAATCAACTGGGCGAGGTTAACTTGAGTAGCGATCTCGGTAGAGTGGACCCTTGGGCCAGATCGGATTGGAGTCATACAGATATTCCTAGATTGCGCGCTGGCCTCGTTGGTGCACAGGTAATTTTCAATCAAATGGATTACTTCGAAGAATGCATAAAAAAAATATACACACACACACACATACACATATATATATATATGTATATATATATGTATATATATATATGTATGTATGTATGTATGTATTATGTACGGACGATACGTATACGTATCCGATATGTTGATCTTAGCCTAGATTTTATTTTTATGGTTGCTTTTAAAGAAGGAAGACAAAAAATCAATTAATATTTTGATAAACACATTCTACACATATTTATCCTCTTTGTCATTCATTGTTATGCCGAACGTCGCCATCTCTTCCTATCTCCGCCCAACAGTGGTACTCCGCACAGATAATCAATAGATGCGCAGCGCCGTCATGCTCGTCTGGCCTCTGAATATCAGAGCTCAAAGGGCAAAAAAAATGTCGACTTAGAGCTCTTCTTTTCTTTTTTTTTTTTTTTTTCTTTTCGGGTTTGGGAATGGGAATGGGGATGGGGGGTAGGGTTGAGAAGTAAAGGAACGAGGATGGTATCATTGTTAAGTCAATAGTGAAGAAGCTTGCAGACGAGGAAGACGGTATTGCATAAGTAGAAAAATCTATATTTGATCAGACCAACAGATTAACTTAGGTAATCCTTGTTATTCATCGTCTTTATTTCATCTCTCTTATATTTCTTTTTTTTTCTTCTCCTCTCTCTCTCTCTCTCTCTCTCTCTCTCTCTTATTCTCTTGATTTTTTTCCTTTTATTATTCTTTTTGTGTTTTTTTTCTTATAGTTTTGGTCCGCCTACGTTCCCTGTGATGCGGCACAGCTAAACGCAGTTCAACTTTCTCTAGAACAAATCGACGTAATTCGTCGGCTCGCCGAGATGAATGCTCAACACTTAACTTTGGTTACTTCTGTCAAGGGTGAGCGTTTAACGTTAAAACGAATTAACTAGAAAGGACTAGCATTTGAACAGATGATACGTGAAGTCTTCGTTAGACGTATCGTTCCTTTAAAACGACTTTCTATCTGATGATTACCTTGATTTGAATTAATTAATAAGGACAAACGTAGATGATAAAATTTTCTACGAGATAAAAGGTTATAAAAGCTATTAAGTCGTAGCATATTACGTTAAACGATTATGAAAGTATACTTTTAGATTTCACAATCGAAGCTATCGCATTTACATATTTGAATATTTTACGTCAAGAAATATATATTGATGTCGGATAAACGTAGAAAAAAAATAAGTACGCATAAGAAATAAAAGAAAAAGAAAAGAAAATAAAAAGCAGGAAATTGTTTCGTTTTAATATACAGGCCTGATCGAGGCACATCGCGATGGAAAAATTGCAAGTCTGATAGGAGTTGAAGGTGGTCATTCTCTTGGGAACTCCTTGGGCGTTCTCAGAACGTTTTATGGCCTGGGGGCACGATATCTTACTTTGACACATGCTTGTGACACTTCCTGGTGAGTATTTCTGTCTCTTAACTTTTCAAACTTTTGAGATTTCAAATATCTTTGCCGTTTGCTATTAATAGAAATAAATATCGAAGAAAAAGAGAGAGAAAGAGAAATTGTTTGATAGATCTTTTGTTTTTTTTTTTTCTTTGTTATAATCATTCTTTTAAAGATTTACGTGATATCGATGTTATTCCTTGAATTTGAATTTTGATTGCATAGTAATTTTGATTGCATAGTAATAGTATTAATCAATTTTTGTAAATATATATTTACCTACATATATATATATATCAATTTTTTATATTAATTATGGGCAGTTTTTGATGAAAAAAATTTCATCGTTCAATGCTCTATCGTATTAAGAAAAAATAATATTTTGTTAAAATATTTTATATTAATTGAAATATCTCGTATAATATTAAATACATATACCGTTCGAATAGAAAAAGGTATTATATAAGTGAAATAAAAAGGTCGAATGAAAGTAAAAGATATATCAATTGATTATTAATTCAAGAAAAAGTAGGACAAACTTTCTAACGGATATTTTCTCGGCAGGGCAGTATGTTCAGTTGGCGAAACGAATAACACTCAAGATGAGACACCTGGGCTCAGCGAATTTGGAAAGGTGAATAATATATAAGCGTCCATCGTATATAGTAATCATTTTCAAGCGTTCACATTTCATCCGTCTTCGCAAAATTTTCATGCATGAAATAATATATATATATATATATATATATATATATATATATATATATATATATATATACATATGTATGTATATAACATACAGGTTATATATATATATATATAGATGTATGTATAGATATAGATATAGATATAGATATAGATATAGATATAGATATAGATATAGATATAGATATAGATATATTTTTTCTTTTGTATGCACTACGGAAGCACGATGTTACACGTAGAGGAGGTACCACATAAATATTTTTCACATTTCAGGCGGTGGTAAGGGAATTGAATAGGTTGGGCATGCTGGTGGATCTCTCTCATGTTTCCACAAGGACGATGAGAGCAGCACTGCAAACGACCAGGGCACCAGTGATTTTCTCTCACAGTGCGGCAAGGGCACTCTGTAATTCCAGTAGAAATGTACCGGATGACGTACTCAGGAATCTAGTAAACAAATTTATAATATTACGAATATATTATTTTTGTTACTTATACTTCTGTTATATATATATATGTATATATATATATATATATATATATATATATATATTTAGTTTTGTTTTAATAGATAAGTAATATCACAAGTAGATAAGAAAAAGATATATATATGTATATATATTTTTTTTCTCTCTCTTAAAATCAATTAAATAGAATAAATTCATCGTTAGTAATTATGAAACTGTACCAGTTACGTTTAGATATTATATTTTTAATAGACATTATCAACGAACCGAGTACATTTGCTTAACATAAATGTATCTACTCTATAGGCAAAAAATGGTGGAGTAGCGATGGTTCCGTTTTATACGTATTTCATAACGTGCAACAACACCGCCACCATTAAGGATGTTATTGGTACGTAAAACATTATTCACTATCTATCAGAAACTAAGGTGTTTGTATTCAAAATATTATCATATCAATATTGCATGAATAAATCCGTGTAACGAATAATTCCATTGGCTTATATAAATATAATTTCACGAAATTGTCATCATTTTCAATCCGTAAAATCGTAATATCATTTTTGTAAAATTTAAAAAAAAAGAAAAAAAAAGTAAATAAATAAATAAACAGTATTTTTTGTAATAACTAAATTGTCTCGTGCTTTCTTTCTTTTTTTCTCTCTCTCTCTCTCTCTCTCTCTCTCTCTCTCTCCTTCTTTGCTTTCATTGAAAATTATATTATTTATTCATGCTTATTTTTATAATATCGCCGATTGCATGAATTCGCAACTGTCTTGAAAAATTAATTAACAACGATTTCAACAGTTTGTTAATCTATTACGCCATTTCAGCGCACATTAATCACATACGAAAGGTGGCGGGGATCGATCACGTTGGGATAGGAGCTGGCTTCGATGGAATAAATTTGTAATTAATATTATATATACATATGTATATATATATATATATATATATATATATATATACATATATACATATATACATATATCTGATATATATAATACACAGCAAGTATTATTAGTAAAAATGAAAAGTATTGCATGACAGGAGATAGAAAATTTTGGATAAAGTTTGGAAAAAATATTTTTATTAATTTTTGTTAATCGCAATAAAAAATGTTTCGTCGGTATTTACTTAATCAAAAAAAAAGAAAAAAAGAAAATTTAAAGATAAATTATTATACCATTAGCACTCCTACTGGCCTGGAAGATGTATCAAGATACCCTCAATTACTGGCGACGCTGTTAGAGGATCCATCGTGGACCGAAGAAGACATCAAAAAATTAGCTGGCCTCAATTTACTAAGGGTATTCGCTAAAGTCGAACAGGTATTGGCAGGCGATGTCTTCAAGGAATAACCTTTGACCTCTTTTTATTAAAACACATATATACATATCTCTATTGATTTGCCTAATTTTACAAAGATTAAAAGATACAATCCTCTTTGGATGATACAATAGATATTATCACACACACACACACACATATATATTTTAATATAAATGTATAAAAGAATTTTTCCTTTTTTTTTTTTTCTTTATCTTTAAAAGATAATAATCCTGTAAATTGTATCACTTCGTATCAATAGACATTATCGCACGTTTAAATTTGTACTTATATCGATTTATATTGATTCGTTTAAATTTTAAAAGAATTTCAAGATGTAATCTATTAAATTTCACTTTGAAATTAATTTAATAATTAGTAAAAAGATAAAGGAAAAAAAAAAAGAAAAAAAAATAGTCAATTGCTTCGTTGAAAGTGAAGTCGAATGAAACGATAAAATCGTCGAAATCATTGAGAATAATATGTCCTTTAATCACCGAATAAGTTCTAACAATTATCTTCACTCTCTCTCTCTCTCTCTCTTTTTCTCTTAGGTACGCGATGAATGGCACAGAGCTGCGGTTTTACCAGTGGATAAAATTAGTCCACCAGATAATTCGGCCTGTGCATACGGAGCATCCTGATCCTCTTCCTTACGTGCGTTGACATCAGGATATTTGGAGTTCATACGATCGTCGAAAATACGACATGCCTTGCGCTTCTATAAGACCTATTAAGAAGTGCAAACATAGGGGAAGAAAAGAAAAGAAAAGAAAAGAAACCGAGAGTTTGTTCCTTTATGAAAAAGAAAAAAAAAACAAAAAAAAAACCAAAAAAAAAACTCCTTCCTGGTCTTCCAAAGACCCTATCGCGCCTTAATGGAAAAAAAAAAAAAGAAAGATTGATGGTTATTACATAATCTGGGGAAAAAAAAAAAAGAAAAAAACACCTTCAGAACATGTACGTTTCCTCTGTCAACGACTATCACTTTCTATTTCCTTTACTTAAAATATAATACGACGAATACATAGTGAGATTTTATTTTAATTTTCATCAATTTTCACGTGTGAGTTATCTTCTTTTATATATATATATATATATATATATATATATATATATATATATATATATATATATATATGTACATATAAATATACATACGTATACATTTAAATCACGTAGAAAATTCTTCTAACAAAATGCTCACACACATTTGATAACATTTTATTAATACGTTCTGAAGGTGTATTATATACATGTGTATATGCATGCAAGGATCAATGTCCTTTCGTGAATGACTTCCATAGATGCGGACAATCGACAATGACAGAATCATTTTTTTTTGAGAGAAAGAGAAAGAGAGAGAGAGAGAGAGAGAGAGAGAGAGAGATAGAGAGAGAGAGAGAGAGATAGAGAGAAAGAGAGAAATGAACCAGCGCCAGGCCCGGCGATTTTAAAAAGAGTCTGAGACTAATGATTTTTTTATACTTTTATCTTCGAGTAAGTAATCCAATAAGCTCTGCGACGATGAGAATCTAATCTACATGTAATTGGTAGGATACACGCGATATATTCGATTTCTGTGCGTAAGGAATTTTACGAAAAATCAATTCGAACGTAAATCAATTCGTATATATATATATATATATATATATATATATATATATATATATATATATACCTACGTATTGCAATAAGAAGAAAGAATTTATTTGTAATATTTCTCAAAGTTAACTTCTTCTTAATTTTTCTACTGCCGGGAAGGATCATTAGAAATACCATTAATACGTGCAATACAAGGTACAAAGTTTGACCAGTTGACACACAATTTATTAAATATACGTCGAATGATCGAAGTTGAACCAAAAGAAAAAAAAAAGAATAAAATAAATGAACAAGAAAAAAGAAGGTAAGAAAAGAAATAAAGAGAACAAAAATATAAATTAAATGCTTTTAAAATTATGTTCGAGGCAACAGTGGAAAATCGTTATCACATATCTTAATAATTTAACATTTGGCTTCCATTGTGCTTCTAATTCTTTAATCAGTATTCCAAAAGTCTGGTATTAAGAAGCTCACATTTACCTTCGAGCATAACCATTAGCATGAATTAATCGATCGGATTATATTGAAAAGCACATAGTGAAGAAACAATTTTATAATTAGAAAAATAAATTCTAATGACTCGCTTCTGTTAGTGAAAGAAAACGATAAGAAAGAGAAAAAAAAGGAAAAAAGAAAAAAAGAAAAAAGAAAGAAAGAAAGAAAAAAAATGTCTAATTCTATCCATGTAGGTATGTTAGCTTCACCTTTGAAAAAAATTACTTTAACAGACTAGTATACTGAAGATCGACCTATTAACGTCATCACCAACATTAAACACTGCCGAGCCGCACCATTCATTCTATAATAATATCCTTCAAAATACCAACATCATTCGAAATAAACTATTAATAAGTTAACGTACCAACAGTTTGAAGCTAGCAATAAATATTTAATTTCGTGCCAATGAAGAAGAAAAAAAAAAAAAAGAAAAATGGTCGCGGCGTTTGAAATGTTTCTAATACGTCTTGTATAATAAAACTACAACCTACGCACTTTCATACGCATAAATCATACGTAACTTAATAATATCGAGTGAGATAAACGATTAAGTATTCTAATTTCTTATAATTAAATTTTGAAACTTATTACGTTCGTATCCAATTGTTTATTTTATAATAATATGTCATTTATATGTTTTTATTGTAAATAATCCTATGTAAAATTAGAGAAGAAATATATTTCACATTTTATTACTGAACCATTTAAAAGAAAAACAAAAAAAAAACAAAAAAAAAACAAAAAAAAAACAGAAGAAAAGAAAAATAAGACGATAACTTAATCGTTTATTGTAACTTTTGCAAAATAGTATGCATGAATAATCGATAAGAGTCGGTAATGATAAATATGTATTATGTGAGTAGAGAAAAGAAACGAAAGGATTAATGCTATATACAATGTGTATGTGTATGTATGTGTGTATATGTGTGTATATATATATATATATGCATACGTATACACATATT
This sequence comes from Vespa velutina, assembly GCF_912470025.1. Lineage (NCBI taxonomy): Eukaryota > Metazoa > Arthropoda > Insecta > Hymenoptera > Vespidae > Vespa > Vespa velutina. The sequence goes on along the minus strand of NC_062203.1, from coordinate 2,647,782 downwards.
ATACTTACGTATGTATGAGAATGTAATTAACATTTCATTTACATGACATTTCGTCATTTAAAATGTCAAACATACCAATAATGCATGAGAACCTTACACGAGTCTGGAAGTATATTTTACTGTTTATAAAGCGCCTTTTTTTTATTCGAAAAAGAATGTTTTCAAGATGACCTTAACGAAATATCACGATAATATTATAAAGAAGGCGTTCGAGAATACATTTACACATATAAATGAAAGATAAACAATAACAAAAATGAAAAGAAAAGATATGGAAAATAGAACACAAATAATAATGAAATCATGTATAGCCTAGATCCTAGTCTGTCATAGCTTTTACGATATTTCCACTTTTCTTACTTTTTTGGATAAAGCACGGTTCGTTGCGCGTGCGAGGTATTTTGTATTAGGTACCTGTATTCAATACTATTTTTTCTCTATACAGTATATCATATTGAAATTAGAACTTACTCGATTATCTTGAATAATCGAAAATATGTAGTAAAAGAAAAAAAAAAAAAAAAAAGAAAAATAAAAAGAAAATAAAAAAAATAAAAAAAAAAGAGAAAGAAAAAAACAAAAGAAATAGAAAAAGAAAAAGAAATTTATATTTCTTTTCATCGAGTTTAATGATTATTAAAATTATATATGAATCGAGTGGGATATAATTCCGATAGAGATATTCTGTATAGATAAAAGAGAAAGGAAAAAAGCTATGCGCCTTCAACGACTCGTAACAAAAAAAAAAAAAAAAAAACAAAAAAAAAACAAAAAAAAAACAAAAAAAAACAACAAAAAAAGGGAAAAAATAAGAGAGAAAAAGAAAAAAAAGAGACACACGTTTTATGAAGTTTTGACATGATGAAACTTGATCGATCGACGGGATATATTGGATAAACAATTTTGATAAACCGACGAGATATTACAATTTTGTCAGAACTGTAAGTACCTACCATTAATCACGCGCGATTTATAAGAAACGTATTGTTCACTATTTTCTTGCAAAAAAATTAGAGAATTTCGGAAACGATTAAACTGTAGTAAGTACACTTTTCTCTCGAAGTATAGATAACAAGAAACAAAAAAAAAAAAAAAAAGAAAAAAAAAGAAGAAGCAAAAAAGGAAAAGGAGGAAAAAAGAAAGGAAGAAAGAAAGAAAAGAAAAAGAAGATGAGGACGAAGACGGTAAAGAAAAATGAGATGATGACGATGATGATGTTGATAATGTTGATGAAAATGTGAAAAATGAAAAGACAGAATAAAAGGCTTGGCATTTCCTTAAGGCTGATAAAAAAAAATAATATTTAACACGGACACGATGAAAGGCAAAGAGTTAATTGCAATTGACGATAAATTTCTTAGTAAAAATGCAAACGCAGACAGATTAACATTAGCAGCAGCAATAAAGTGCACGCAAACGTAGTCGACAATTAATAGCATAAAATATTGAACGATTTATAATTCGTAAAGGATAAGTCTAAATAAAATAAATATTAATGCAATCAAGATATATCAGACGTCATCCTTTCGACGTGGAAAAAGAAGAAGAAAAAAAAAAAGAAGAAAAAAATAGGAGAAGAAGAAGAAGAAGAAGAAGAAGAAGAAGAAGATATAGATTTAAAAAAAAAGAGTAGGAGGAGGAGAAGGAAGATGAAAAAAGAAAAACAAAAAAAGAAAATGCATTACATAAGCATGAGATCATTTCTTTTTTGCGGCGATACCTCTGCATATTCCATAGAATAATAATTCGCTTCGATATTAAATATTATTAATGATTAAAGAAACAAAAGAGAAAAAGTTTGCACGTTGCATTATCACGCAGCAAAAGCGTATAATTAGTTTTCCTTCGAGCAAGAACATTTAACGATATTATATACCACGAGAGACCTCGAAGAAGTCTCGTCGTACACGAGATATCAAAGAAATATTTCAAATTAATCCTTCGAGAGAAACGCTGATACGTGAAAGAGAAAAGGACACAAAAGAGAAAAAAAAAAAAAAGAAAGAAGAGGAACAAATAAAAAAAAAAAAAAAAAAAAAAAAGAAAAAAAAAGAATAATGAAATCATTCGGAATGAACGTTAAGATATTATGAATTATGTGTGATAATGTAAAGGAGTAAAAAGTTGAAATGAAAATTTGAATATGAAAATGTTGTATTTAAATTGAACAAGCAACGTTTATTGTACGTGTAGAATGTGCTCGTTCAAATGTGTCTCGCAAATTATGTATTAACGAATAATATGCACGTACATATATATGTTGTATCCTGTTATTAAGAAAATTACGAAAAGATTTTTAATCGAACATTTTTCGTGAGGCATAATCGTAAGGAAATCATCAGTCATGCATGCGTAGATTAAGATCTTTCTTTTTCTTTCTTTCTTTCTTTCTTTCTTTCTTTTTTTTTTTTTACCTGTTCTTCCTTTTTTTTTCTTTTTTTTTTGTTTTCTCTAAAATCAACGGATGCTGAGAAACAAAAGAAAGAGAGAGAGAGAGAGAGAGAGAGAGAGAGAGAGAGAGAGAGAGAGAGAGAGAGTGAGAGAGAGAGAGAGAGAGAGAGAGAGAGAGAGAGAGAGAGAGAGAGAGAACGAACAGACAAAATGTGAAGATGTAAGAACGTAGACGAGGAACGTAGAAAAATGAAAGAAGAATGATATTACAAGGATATATTCGGATCTGTGAATTTGGTATTACAACGAAACTTTGATTTTAAATGAAAGAAGACATTAAATATGATATGTTTGTAAGGTATTAAAGATTTCTGAACGAGCAACATTAAAAAAAAAAAAAATAAATAAATAAATAAATAAATGAAATTACGACAAAACTTAATACTATTGAAATGAGACGAAAAGTGATTTGATTCTACAATTTTTATGATATCAAAGAGTTATAGAGAAAAAAAAAAAAAGAAAAAAAAAAGAAAAAAAAAAAAAAAAAAAAAAATTACTATTAATTTTCAAGGATAATATTAAGGAGATAATGAAAAATCTTTTTTTCTTTTCATTTCGTTTCACCTTTAAGTCGAAAAGTTTAGTGCACAAAATAAAAAATTGTTTCGAAGAAAATGGTGCAACGAGAAATATTAAATATATTACAAACGTAATATATCAAATATCTTTCTATCATTTGAGACCATTCGGTTTCATTTAAATTTCAAATTTATAAATCTGAATATTTCCTTGTTAGCGAAAGAAAAAACCTCAACGTATTTAGCATAAATAACACACAACTGCCTAGAAACTCAGAATTAATACTAATTAATAATATATTGTACGGATTATATTCTATATATATACATATATATATATATATATATATATATATATATATATATATATATATATATATATATATACACAATTAATAACGATATGTCCAAACGCACAAAAGACAAGTTTGGCAAGGCAAGATAAGAACATAATGTACATAAAGAATATATATGACGATAACCCAATCAAGATGTACATAATGATGAGGAGAGAAGCGATCCACTACAGGATTATACTCATAGAAAAAGAAAAAGAAAAGAAAAAAAGAAAAAAGAAAAAAAAATAAGAAAAAAAAAAAAAAGAAACCTTAAAGACGCGTACCCTGTCTGAGCGTATATAGACACACAGCGTTTCAATTCAGAGCGTAATTTAGTGAGAATACATATCTCTGATTACTCGTTGTGAAATGAGTTTCACGGTTGAAGTCAACTTATCTAATGTACGAACAGATTAAGCTCTTACTTTTCTCGATGAAGGAGAGAACAAAAAAAAGAAAATTATTCCAAGGTTTCAACTACATTCAAATTGTTCTCCTTTAATTTTTTATCATTTTTATCATTATATATATATATGTATATATATATATTTGTTTATTTGTTTATTTCTCATTTTAGTTATTGCATAATTATTGTATTCAAGAATTTAGTGCCAAATTATTTAGTGCCAATTCAATAATTTAATGCCAAAATATTAAAAATTTCTTTTTCTTCATTTTCACGCGATTGTCTTTAATTAATGAAAATAAACAAAAAGAAAAAAGAAAAAAGAAGGGTGTGGGAGGGGGGGAGGGGGAAACGAAATGAAAGAACAGGCGCATTTAGAAAAATTTCTCGAGCTATATGACGTTTCTATTATGCAAAAGAAACCTTTTAAAAGGTCTTAGCTATGAAAGACACAATGCGAATTCAGAAGACGTAGGTAAATGCTTTTAGGAAGATGTGGATAAAACATTATATAACGAGTAACAACTAAGGGAAAGACGTATAGACGAAGATTGAACAGACTATGGAAATTTAGATATTATAGAAAGTTTTAATAAATGAATTATTAACGCTATGAAAAAAATCATTCTATTATTAATTGACCCTTCTTCCTTTTTTTTTTTTTTCAACAGTAATACATATACAATACTATACAATAAATATTCTATACAATTATGTTGTTTCTATATTTTATTCTTATATGAAAAATTATATATATAATTTTTATTTAAGATATTTAAGACTATTTTAAATTCTAATACTTAAAAATTTTCATTTTAGGGTCGTTGACTTTGCGCAATATAAATATATACAGTTTTTTCATTAACTTTCGATAATTTTATAATTATTTAAATGGTCTTTAACGCGTAATAGAAAAAAGTAATATTTAAACAATAATACATTCATTTATTACAAACATTACAAAGATCGTAATTCTTTCTTTAATGTGAAAACTTAAAAATTAATACTTTCGATAATTTTTCAATCATTTCTAAAATCTCTAATGTACACAGAGTAAATTAATATTTACACGATAGTAGATATATTTAAAATAACTTTAATTTCTTTTAGAATAGACTTAAATTTTCAACTGGCGATCTTTGATTACGTAAAATCAAACGTCTGATTGACTTCGATTGTTATTTAATCGGTTTTTCTTTCCATTGTGAATAATAAATTCAAAAGTCTTTTTAAGAATGTCTTTCTTGCAAATATCAATGATGACTTAAAGTAAATATATTTCTGTATATTTGCTTGAATAATTTATACAGTTATTTATTATAACAGAGATGTTAATTATTTTGTTTGTATTTTTCTGTTTCAAAAATTCATTTCAATCGTGCAAAAATTCATAGCAATGAAATAATCGAGACTTTATATCGCTAAAATTAAAATATCGCGAAATACTAGCAATGTTTGTTCGTTCGCGTTTTGCGATTTAAACAACGTTGTGTTTTTTACATCGACTATGTGTGCAATATAATCGTTAGAGTCAATATTTGTTCGCAAAATTTTTTGATTTTTTAACAATCACACAGACTTTATTTATGAAAGACAATAGAGTTAAGATGCGAAGTAATATCAGTGATCGGTCGTTAAAAAATAATTATTATCACGTAATAGAATTCAGTGCATCATTGAAAAAGATCTCGATCAACTTCAATGTCGACCTACTTTATTTTCAATCAGTTACGAATCATTCACCCTGAATTTCGACCTAAATCACGGATAAGTATTTTGGAGCCATTGGAAAACTTCTTAAGTAGTAAATGAATGTTTAAGTCTCTTCGATCACTCAATCATGTCAAGGACGAAAGGTCCAAATCCGTATAAGTGATTGTAATTAATTAATAAAAGAACATTGAGTGACAACGAGTAAATTTTTTAGAATATTTACTCGTAAATGATTTTTTATTTTTTGATTTATTTATTAAATCAGGATAGGGATGTTTTCTTGTTCAAACGTATTTATAATTATTAATTTTGAATATACTAATTAATTTCTAAATATTTTACTAGCATGAAAATAATCAAAGAATCTTTATTCCGTCAATTTTAATAAAGAATGAACAAGAAAATATTAGCGATAAATAATCTCTGAATTACAAACGAATATACATTAAAGTATTAACACTTTATATTCTCTATAATACTTCTATTGACAAACAGATAAGATATAGTTAAATTTAAAATTAATTTCTTTAAATTCGCAAATTTATATACTAATTATTATATATATTAATTATATTTATTATTTTTTATGCTTTTATCGTGAAATAAATACGTACGAAAGTCTCTAACATGGATCACTACGACACATATACTATCATCAAAGAAAAATATTATATATGAAAGATTGAAAAGTATGAGTTTACCATCTACTAAATTACTTACTCTACTCACAATTGTTATATCGTGAAAAAGAAAAATAACCAATATAACGAAAACACTAATACGACATGATGAAGACAGCGTTCTCCATTTGTATTCGTAGTTTATATTTTATTCACTGAAGTCATATACGCTTAGAACAAAAGATAATGAATGAGGCTTAATATATATGAAAATAATTTGGATTATAATAAAAAGGAATTAGTTTTATTGGTTATGTTGTAACATTAAAGTGATTGGTAGATTGCTCATCATTAGAACGCTTCTGATTGGACAAACTTACTAGATTTTATAATCCACCAATAAACAAGTACATCGTATGTTACTTATTTAAAACTCACCCAAGTGTATTAAAAGTTTATGTATGCATATATCCTTTATGATTGTGAGTTGCAAGATTTGACAGATTGTTGTTCTTTTGTATGTGCAATGAACGTTTAAAAGTAAAAAGATAGTGAAATTAATCATTTTGAAGTGATAATCTCTTCAACGTATCGTAATGGATACTGATGCACGTGCAGAATTATATGAAAATTGGAAGAAGCGAGTAAGAGAAATTTATTCTTATATTCGATGAATTAATAAATTTCATTTTAAGTATTATAATTACTCATTGCTTGTATATACGTTTCCTATTTATGAGTCATTAATGATTCCAACCTTTACTTGCAATGTAGATATATATATATATATATATATATGTATATACATATTGGAATGAAATAATAAGAAAATAAAAAATAATTTACTTTTTATATATATATATATATATATATATATATATATATATATAAGGAAAAATACATACAAAAGTTTATAAAACATATTATAAAATTTTAATGCATAGGAATAAATATTTTTAATTCCATTGATATATTAATATGTAATATTAATGAAGTTATAATCAAACGTTTTATCATATTGTAAAAATTATTCAAAAATCAACAATATTATATATTTAACTCAGACGTTTCTTTCTTTTCCTTAAGGCTTTTGTAGGTCCTCTTCCACAAGGCTTTTTAAAATTAGAAGATCGCAATGCACAACAACAACAAGAAGCAGCTGATCAACAGGCTGCATTAGCTTTGCAACAATTGCAAATGCAAAGTAATCCGATGTTACATGATCCACGTATGGGCAAACTTAGTATAACAATTGCCCAGGTTAGATTATATTAAAAAAAAAAAAAAAAAGAAAACATTAAACAGTTTTTATTTAAATTATAGTTCTTACAATTAATAGATAATATATTTTACAAAGCTAATGTTGTGATAAATATTTTTGTAAATTTGTGAAATTATAAATTACAGGCAAAATTAGTGAAAAATTATGGTATGACAAGAATGGATCCATATGTTAGGTTAAGAGTTGGTCATTCAATTTATGAAACGCATACAGATTCTAACGGAGGGAAAAATCCACGTTGGAATAAAGTTATGCAATGGTTTGTATATATATATTTTTTTTTCCTATTACATAAAATAAAATAGAGATATAAATGAAGGCATATTATTATATTTATATTATACTTTATAGTTTTTTACCACCAGGAGTTACACAAATATACATAGAGATATATGATGAATGTTCTTTTGTAATGGATGAATTAATTGCATGGGGTCATATAGATATACCACCTAAAGTTCTTCAAGGAGGTGAAACACATGAAGATTGGTATACGCTCAGTGGCAAACAAGGTGATAATTTGGAAGGCATGATCAATTTAGTTTTCAGTTATACGGTAAATGTCTTTATAAAGATATGTAAACTATGATAGATTTTATTGATTGAATAATATTATTTTAAATTTCGTTAAATCCATTCAAAGTAATTATGCAATTATTTTTTAGGCTAAATGTCATCCGTATATGCCTGGACCTTCAGTAATGATGGTACCTTCTGCAAAGATGTTTAGTATGGCATCATATACACCCGTATATACATCACCTCAACCAATATCAGCAGTTACAACACCTCCTGTTATACCAAGTTTGTTACCAAATGCTGAAGTTGAATTGAAACAGGTATTTTATAATATTAATATATATGTTATTAATATATCTTGATATTGTATATAACTTTTATATACTTTATATATTTCTAGCTTGCAGAAATGTTTCCAAATATTGATAAAGAAGTTATTAAATCGGTATACGACGTTAATCAAGGAAAAAAGGATATAACTATAAATTCATTACTTCAAATGTGTGAATGAATTTGAATATATTTTAAAGAAAATATTCTATGGAATATGTTATATAGACTATACTGAATCAATGACTGTATCGATGGAAACAAAAGGATATAAAGCAGATATCTGCTAATATAATGATTATAAATTTATTGATTGCTTTAACAAAAATTGTAGAATGAAAATAACAATTGATACGGGCTTTGCATGATTTCATTGTATACATTTTAAAGACCAGAAAAGTTATATGATGTGATATACATTTGCCTTCTTCTGCCTTTGCTAATGTCTCATTGTAAGATTTTTCAAAGCATCACAGATTAATTTGAAACTATAATAACATTCGATATTCTTGTCCATATTCTTTTGTGTAATATATTTCTTGTAAATTTAATATATTCTTAAATGAGTAATATTTATTTTTATTCTTATTTATACAATAAATCATTGTATAGATAATGCTAAGAAATATGTAATTAAGTATTAATGTATTATGATAATGTAGTAAAGTGATGAATATAATTGAATATTGCATTTAACAGTTGCAGAAGAAGATGTACAAACATTAAAAATAATGTTATATTAGCTTACTTGAAATAGTATCGTTATAACAATGTTTTAGATATTATTGTCTTCAAGAATTAAGATCTTTTATATAATTTCAGTATATATGTTTTTCAATTATATAGTTTAGTAATATAATATTTATAAACCTATTATTTAATAACGCCAGTAATTATTAAATATGTATTATTCTAAATATTAGTTGCCATAAAAAATGATACATTTTTATGATGTCATTATCTAAAGATTTCACTTAAAAACAATTAATGAAGCTTATGAAAACAATTTGTAAGCTAACTTTCTACATAAACCGATCTAAGTACTGAAAAATATGATCTTGTATTTAGAGGATTATACAAACTACAAAAATGTATTTTCTTAGAAATATATATTATATAATTTTAATTATATACATTTTTAATTGTACTAAGGCAATAATTAATTCATTAATTAAATAATACAAAAAAATGAACGATTAATTATGTTCATAATTATAAAACTTTATATTTTTAAACCGTCTGCAATTTTTATTATTTTAAGTTGAATCTTTGACAATCATAAAATAAAATTTTCTTATATTATCATTTAATAAATAAATAATTCATGTACATTCCGTTTAGAAGAAAAAATATATATGCGAAATTTGTCTGTGCTTTTTTTAATATGTTCTATATTACCAGACGGAATTCAAACGCAACTTATTGTTAATAGAAGTTTAAATAATAAAAATAAGCTGGGGCTAGTAGACGATGAAGTTAACAGTTTAAATAGAACATTTTAAATGAAAAGCTACTGGCATAAAAATTTTGTGAGTCATGGAAGAAGTCTTATAATATTACAACTCTAAAACCATTGTCCAAAAAATGCTACACAATGTGATTCAAAAGAATCAGGATGTATTCTGATACTATTATACAGAAATAGAAAAAAGGAAAACCATATCAAGAATGAAGGCTGATAAGAATTTATCAGTAATAAATACTTTGATCAAGATATTCATTACATTCATATCTCATGGAGTTGCTTATAAAATTATTCAGACATCTGGAAATGTTCTGAAACAAATTATCCTGCTCATGAAAGAGAAGGATAATTTGTTTAGAAAACATTGGACGTCCCTTTAAACACGAAAAAATTGACTATTCCAAGAATAGTTGCTTCTATTTTACATTACTTTGCATTATATTAGTAATGACCTCAGAATATCAGCCAAAGTTAGCCAAAGTTAGTGCTGCTTAATTCAGATTTTTTCAAGTTCCTATGATGACTTCTATGATATCTTCAGGATCAACAGCACGAGTAGCTATTTTGCTAATGATCGCAATGGGAAAAAAAAAGAAAAAAAAAAAATTAAAGAATACAAAAAAAAACACTTTTGGTTCTATCTGCAGATTTCACAAATGTGAAGCTATCAAAATGCCTTGCAAAAGGCATCATAACAGAAAAATATACTCTAACTTACCTGGTTGCCATTGCTGACATTGAGATGTGTAAAAAAAAACAAAAGGAAATGAGAAACCCAAAGATCAAAATTTGGAGAAGATTCTCAAACTGTTCTAAGCCCCAGCATTCGAAATCCTAACACCAATGACGACTATGGCTATTCTTTAAATGGACTATGCTATTATTAACAATTGTTGGATGCAAAATCTAATATTTGTCAACAATTACAGAATTCCATACGAAATATATATATATATATATATATTTCAAATACAAATTAGAAAATATAATATTGAAACAATGCACTTCCACTTTTTAATAATTATATAATAATAATCGAAATATTACCCTGATCCAATTGACATATATTACGCAAATTTTGATACAGATTAACTTTTATTATATCGATATATTATATCAATATATTATATCAAATGAATATATTATAAGTATAAGAAAGGTTCATATGTAACAAAACTAATTAAACATACTTAGGAATGTTAATTTTTAATAAAATGTTCGTTGTTCCAATATATGACTTATGATGTCCCATGCTTTTTTATTTACTCATTTTAAATACTTATCATTATCTATTTATTATAAATACTTATCATTAATACTATTTAATTATATATATATAGATATATAATTAAATATATATATTATATATATTTAATATATTAATTATATATTGGTCCTATCATATATATATATATATATATATAAAATTTATTAATTATATATATAATAATAACAAATAGAAAAATTTTAATTAATAATAATGCATTAATAATACAAAAAAAAATTATTTTTTCACTATAAAATTTCTCTTTCAAACTGAGCAACTTTTATTCTACTTATCGTTTTATATATTCCAATAAAAGGGATGTTCAAAAAATAATGCCTATATATTTATATATTTAATTATAACATCTTGACGAAATCTATATATATATATATCTAAAAAAAAAAAAAAAAACGATAACGCTTTATTACAATTATATAATTATAAATAAAAAAAGATATATTATTTGAATATAATAATTAAATTGATAACTGATTAACTTAAAGTATCGTCGTCATTCCTGTAATTATAATATAATGCGATATACATATGTATGAACATAATTAATTATTTAATCGTATTTTAAAGCCGTCTGTGTTTTCGTTTTAATAAATGTCTTCTGCTAGAATTAATTTTCTTGTCCGTCGATATTGGAACGAAAGATATACTGTATGGCGGTATATCCGTTTGATTGCATTGTTTTTGTTCCATAGGAAACATATACTCCAAATCTATATCATACCTGTTAACACAATGTATATTTTTATTAAATCAATAATCAAACGTTATGCGCATTTATTCATCGTAAAAAAATATTTGTCTTTTAATTCAATCATTTTTATCTATTGATCATGCTACATTAATCTGTGATATAATTAACAGTTAAAAAAAGAAAAAAAAAATAGGGGAAAAGAAAATACAATTTCACAGTTAGAAAAAAAATGTTTGCAATCGTAGAAATAAAACGTTTAAGCCTACTTACTTCGGTAATTTTTCACGAAGATAAGAAATTACATTTACCCCTAGACTAGGCTGTCTACTCATAATGAAACTAGACAAATAACGGGGACTCTTATTTTTTTCGGCACAGTGCATCAGTAAGGCCCAAGTTTTATAATCGGAATCCAATATATAAGTGTTATATATTTCTTCATCTAAAAGTGTGATTCATAATGTATTACGCAGAAAATATGAATTATTCAATGGAGTTTGAACGTTAATAAAAAGAAAACAAAGAGACATTCGAAACTCACAGGGAAATTCCGCATGAACCCAATGTGCTGGAAGCTCAGGTGAAGGAATTTTCCATGTGATATTACCAACGAGTTGTTCATTGATCGGATCATCGGTAAAACTATACGTGAAATTCATAGTAACTTCTGCGCTTTCAGACGACACCGACAATTCGGCTCTCATACATCTATAAATGAGAGCTTCCTCGGAGCTAGCATAATACTGCACAATGTACCACGATCCGAGAAACTATAACGTTATAACAATATAATGATTTATTACATTTCAATGTACAATAATTTTATTTTTTCTTTTTTTCTCTTTCTTTTTTTTTTTTTTTTTTTTATATTTTCGATTAACCGGCTACTAATAATTTTCTAATAAGAAAAAAGAAAAAAAGAATCGTCTTTAATTTATTAGAATATTTTGCAAGCAATGTTCTTTCTTTCTTTTTTTTTTTTCTTTTTTTCTTTTTATATAAAGGTTTAACATTCTTCAATGTGTCAAATATTTTATTAATTTATTTTCATAAAATGACCTAATATCAACGAATTCTTAATGCGAACAAGCTATTTTTAGGTGAACCATCTTAGCCGTAGTCGTTCTTACTTGAAGCGTACTTCCAAGTTAGCCATCCGGACAAACTACTTTTTCTTTCTAAATACATTTGGAATGGATCAAGAAAATAGTTTGAAAACAACATCGGATTCGTATACTATCAAGGATCATTGGATTTAGTACAATGGTTATCTCGTTGACCTCACGAAAGATAATTCAGATCCGGATGCGATAATTGCGAGCTCGTAATCAAATTAGTCATTTAAAGTCTCAATCGAACCGCAAGTATATACCCTGTAATTACGTACGATAAAAATTCAAATGAATGAACTTTTAATACACACACACATGCACGCACGCACGCACACAAGTATATGTTTAATAATAATATATACATAAAATTTTTTTCAAAAAGTAATAATCGAATAAAATCAATAATAATAAGTTATATGTGTTTATGTATAGTGTATATGTATTAAACTTTACTTGAAAAATAAATGTCTATCAATACTCGAATATATTAATTATTCGAATCTAATGATTCATATGTAATATAAATGTGAACAAAATTCATGCGTCATAGTAGAAACTGTTTTCCACCCGACAATCTAAAAATAAATTTACTGAAAATTCTGTTTATATATATATATATATATATATATATATATAAAAAGAGAGGAGAGAGAAGAGAGATAGAGATAGAGAGAGAGAGAGAGAGAGAGAGAGAGAGAGAGAGAGAGAGAGAGAGAGAGAGAGAGAGATGACCAATAACATTTCTTGTACAAATTATTATTGTTACGTTAGCGCGAAGGGTCAAAAAATTTTACAATGCATATCAATTTGTTAGATGTTCGAAAGAAAATTATTATCGCTGTCACTTTTTTGGCACGAGTTCGGAACGATCGAGAAAACATCGTTTTCAATATCGCGGAAGATCAGAGTGCCGGGACAATTAAATTGCAATTCGAATCGGCGCGGAACGCTATTTACTCTGCTGACTGGTCGATGCTAAATTACCGTTCATTGTCAATCCGGAAAGCTGCAATATTAGCGGCTAATAAATGGATGGATTTTATCATATGTCAATAGACGAAGAGAACGAACGTTTCCATTTAAAACAATTGTGAAATCGAAAAATCACAGGGTGAGAGATAATTCTTCTTTTATTTTTCTCTCTTTCTCTTCCTCATATTTTTCCTTTTTTTTCTCTTTGTTTTTTTTTTTCTTTCTTTTTAATTACCTCTGTCCGACCAACGTTCTGCTATTAAAAAAAAAAAAAAAAAAAAGAAAAGAAAAAAAGAAAAAGTAATGCCAAGCGATCGAAAGAGATGATGAACTTTTGCGTGAAAGAAGAAAGAAAAAAAAAAAAAAAAAGAAATATTTTAAAAAAAAGTAATTCGTATTGAATAGGATCCTAAAATTTTCTATTACCTCCGTTATATCAAAGTTTCGTATTCCCTTGACTCTTGGACATTTCGTTTTGTCCTCTCGTCTTTTCCAGACGCCCCCGGTATCGTCGATCAAAGAAGCGAGCAACAATGAGAGAACGATCAGAGAATCGAGGAACTCGAAACGTTTTATTCCAACACGATGCATTCTCCTCGTGCACTCACGTTCGAGTTCGTGCCACGAGAGTCACGATGAGACACGCACACGAAACTGTCGCGCTTCTTCGTGGAACGAAACTCGCCAACCAGCCGACTACTAAAAGGCCACGAAGCGAGCGTGAAGAACGAACGAGCTCTCATGACTACTACCTACTCTATCTCTGTGAGGCGCCATAGAGAAAGAGAAAAAGAGAAAGATATATATATATATATATATATATATATATATATATATATATAAAGAGAGAGAGAGAGAGAGACAGAATGAAAGAGGGAGGGATAGACTCACTATCACGTTCCTCCCTTTGCATTCTTCCTTCTCTTTCGTTTTCAATCGGCAACTTGTTCTCCACGTCGCACATAAGATCCTCATAAACGGCGCCAACTTATTCCAGGATTTTCTCGTAGGCGTATTATATTATCCTTGATCGAAACTATACGATCGAAGAAAATCTCTTCTTTCCTTTTTTCTTCTTTATCTTCTCTTCTTGGTGTTATACTTTTCTGAGAAATCAAATTATCCATTGATAACAGTTTATTATGTTGAACAGTTTATTATATGAAAATGTTCGGTAAGTCAAGATTACGAGGAATAGATAATACGTAATTGTACTAATATGTAATTGCTATTTTTAGTTAGCTAATTTAGTTAATCTTTTATTCGTAATAATTCGATTATTTTTTGTTCTGTTTTTTTTTTTTTTTGTTTTTCTCTAGTGATTAGAATGATATGAAATTAACGATTAACTTCGTCTTATCTGGACAAGGGATAATTATATTTATACAGTTAATTTGTTTATCTATGTAAATTATTTGATATTAAACAATTATCTTTTATTTATAATAGTAATTAGATCTTCCGAATGATTGGAATTATATCAAATTAATAATTTACTTCATTATTCAGATCGGAGATTAAATTCAAGTTATATTTAATATTTTATTTATCTATATATTTAAATTAATTGACATTAATTAGTATATTTATTTTTTAAATTGTAAATTATGGAAATAATATTAATTAGTTTAATATTATGAACTATTCTCTTTTTATAATATAATAAAATTTTTCAATTGATCAGAATGATATATATATATATATATATATAATAATAATAATAATAAATAATTAATATGATTTGTTCATACCTTTAAATTAGATCTACATAATTTTTTATCTTCTTTGAAACTTTTTTCTTAGAGATATTTTTCTTTTTCTCTTATATCAATTCGTTTCATTATATCTCGCTGTCTCTAATCGCATAAACGTTCTCTACTTCTTTAAGTTAGCAAGAAGTTTTAAAACAACACTTCGAGACGCATAATAAGTATCACCACTCTTGAACTCGTTTACTATACTATTTTGATACGTAACATTGATTGAACTATTATTATTCACGAGACATTGCTATTATATTGTAATTCAATAACAGTTTAATCGAATAATCAGGGTAAACTGTGAAACACGCAACAGTCTTATATTTATGACAACTTTAATTCATATCTCTGATTCTATGATAGATAAAAAAGGACCAGAAATATTAAAACACAAATATTTAATCAAATTGACTCATCCAAAGTAAATCTCTCTCATGTGAAGTTCTCATTATATCATAAACAATGAGTTTTCTAATATCATCAATAAATTCACTTTTAATTGAATTTATCAATAAAAAAGATTTTCAAATTTATGTGTAACCCTCTAGAACGTATATATCTTATTTTTCTTTTTTTTTTCCTTTTTTTAACTATAAAATTAATTGTTAATTTATATCGAAAGATTAATATTTGCTAAATATAATTTATTGTATATTTAATATAATATAATTTAATTATATAATATGAAACATATATTATATTAACTATATTATATGACATATTTGTTTTTATATATTAAAATACGACATACTTATACTATATATTAAAATATTAACATGTCATATAGTATATTTAATATAATAAATATAATATATTTAATATAGGATAAAGTTTTATATTAATATTGTATTAAATATGTTTCGTATTATATAATTTACTTTTTCTATAAAAAAAGAAAAAAAAAAAAAAAAAAAAAAATAAAGAAAAAAGTAATCAAATTGGATTTATAGAGGTAAAAGAATAAATTTCTATAAATCGTTGTAGAAAATGAAAACGAAAAAGGTCCGTTCTTCGACTTACGAAACTCGAGATAAATTCTTGTACTATCAATGAAATACGTTTGTCTTATCGTACATCCTTTTCCTCTGCTTCAGGCATAGCAACGTAATTAAATTGTCGGTATTATTAATTAGCGATGAAACTTATATTATACGTAGAAAGGATGAAAGAGGTAAAGTTACGTGAATTATTCGTGGTAGAAAAATACTGTATTAAATATCTTCGATCTCAAATATGTGGAATGTTCGTTAAAAAGAAAAAATACAACAAAAAAAGAAAAAAGAGAAAAAAGTAGAGAGAGAGAGAGAGAGAGAGAGAAAAGTATAATCATTCGATTTTTGTTTTTTTTGTTTTTTATAATTATTGCTAGTTAATTATACTGCACCGAAGCCATACTCTTGTATGATCGACTTCATCTATGCCCGAATTATTATCGATTATGTGTTCCCGAACCGAACATCATTTCCATGGTGGCTTATTTCTTTGTTGCTCAATCTTACTGTTGAACTTTTGTGGTACAGGTATATATTCGCTGCAATCGTGTGCCGAACCCTATAATGAAATTTATTTACTGTTCCATCGTGTTTAATTAATCGATTCATTAGAGAGAGAGTGAGAGAGAGAGAGAGAGAGAGAGAGAGAGAAACAAACCTCCGAGGTTGCCTGCAATAAAATACTATCTTCGTTCGTTATACTTAATTCTTTCTTCGTATAATGCTTTCGTGGAACTTCACGACAAATTTGTGGGCTCGATATGTTTTCGAAAAAATTCGTATATTCCTCTTTAGGTTCTTGCATTTCGGCGATCTACGAATTAATCTTATTATAAATACATTTAAAAATATTCTTCGATTAATTCATAATTTAATAAACATTCTTACAAGTTTGATATATTTTCGAAGATCTTCTTTCGAATCTTTTTTATTTGACAATGGAATATCGAACAAATTTTCATTACGATTACGATCATTCTGAATGTTTTGAATTCTGGATGACGACGTCGGTGTTGTCGACGACGGTTCCTGTGAAATTTTTATTTGACAATTTGATACAGATTCTTTAGGTATTTTGCTCTCGAAAAATTTCTCCGCCGTTAATCTTTCTAATGGTGACAGATTCTCGATATTACCACCTACAATATGATTGCGAAAAATTATGAATGATAAAAAAAAAAAAAAAAAAAGAAAAAAGGAAAAAAGAAAGAAAGAAAAGGAAAGGAAAGAAAGAAAAAGGAAAAGCAATAGAGGAAAAAAAAAAAAAAAAAAAAAAAAAATGAAAAAGGAGATGAAATGTATCATCGAATAAAAATTAAATAAATTAAATATGAAAGTTATGAAACGTCGATCTCGATTATACCTGATATTATATGTAACGCTTGTTGCCATTGTTTTTGCATAACCGAATGCAATTGTTCTGCCAATTGAGATTTATTGGCACGTTGAGAATTCAAATGCATTTCTAATAAGGATGACTTTTGTACCGCTTGTGCCAATTGCAACTCGCACAATCGTTTCTCTTCTTTGTGCTTTTCTTCTAATAAATTAATTTCTAATCGATGTCTACGAATATTTGTAAAATAATTTGCGTATATTATTAATTATCGTGATTATTATTTACATATATTATATAATGGAAATTAATTTGTTTTTCTTTTTTTTTTTTTTTTTCCAAATAAAATTTGCTCCCTTACTTATCGATAATTTCTTTGATTTTTCTTGCAGCACATTCGGCTATAACTTGTTGTCTTGATTTTAATTCTTCAACGAATTCTAATTCTGCCGAATCGAGTTGCGTTTGAAACTCTTGTAACTTTGCTTTTACTACTTCATCGACTTGTTTTTGATAGACCTCTTGTAATTCGCTTCTCATTTTTACCTGTTGTTCCTCCAATGATTTTTTTTCTTCCTTCGCTAATCTCTAAATTAATACATTCAATTAAGAAAATTATTACATTAGAATTATACATACATACATACATACATATATATATATATATATATATATATATATATATATATATACATATATCAGATTATATTGTTTATTGATATACTGTACTTCTGCTTTTTTTGCATCGTCCAAAGAATTAAGTAAAAAAACGTTCTTCTGTTCTAAAATATTATTTCTATTAATTTCTTCTTTAATTTTAAGCTGTAAATTTTCCTTTTCTTGTTTAAGTATTGTCAATTCTGCTTCGCAAGTATCTAACGCTTTATGTATTACGCCCATTTCATTCTTCACTTCGTTACCACGTAAACGTTCCCTATTTAATTCCTGTTGTATATTTTTTAAACTTTCATCAGTTTGACGATTGGTTTCAATTAATTTATTATATTCCCCTTTAATTTGTTGATATCTATTTTCTGTTTCCTGAATCAATGATTTAGAATGTTCTAATTCATCCGCATGAACTTTTAACAAATCAATTTTTTCTTTCATCAGACTATCACTTTTCTCTTTATAACCAGCCGCGAGATCTAAAGCTTTCGATAATTCTCCCTCGCAACGTTTTATTTGCGATTGAAATTCATTTATTTCAGATTGATGCTTTTCATTAATATTATTAAGATTCTTTTCTAAATCATCGCGTTCTCTTTCCAATATCTGAACACGTTGTTTTATTTTCGACCATGCATTGTTAAATTGTGAAATTAATACATCCTTTTCATAATCTACTCTAACAGCAACTGCGAGCTTTTCTTGATGTTCCAATAAACGTTTTTGAAGTTCTTGAATTAATATCTCGCAATGCTAAAATAAGGATTATTTTTAGGGACGAATTTAATTTTTCATAATTTAAATATTAAAAACAAATTCAATCATACCTCTCTTCGAAATTTTTCTTCTTCTAATTTAATTCTAATCATTTCTCCTTGTGATTTATTGGTATTAGTATCCCAAAAGTCTGATAAAGATAATAATTTTTGTGGCCTTGTAAAGAACAATAAAAGAAATCTTATTAAATATTACATTTTTTTATGAAATAGAAAGAAATAATATAAAATAAATCTTAACGCTTAAAAAATACCTCAATGAAGGTTCTGTATCTTTGACAATATCTTGTAAACTACTGGTATAAAGTGATTTTGTACAAATATTTGTTAAAAGTTCAGATTTAGTCTCTGTAACTTCAGGAACTATTGTATATTTATTTTGTCCATTACTATTATGCATCCCTTCAGAATTTTCTAAAACGCTTGTTACATTTTCTTGCATTTCCTTTGCATTAGTACCACCTATATCATTTCTCTTAAATCTAATTTGATTTGATTCTGGCATAGATGTGATAACGTCAGTAGTTTTCTTATTATGTAATAGTTCTATATTATTAGCAGAATTATCATTTGTATTTTGAAGATTATGACTCTTATCAGGAACCGTTTGACGAATTCTTTCTTCCCATTGTTTAAAATCAGAAATTAATTTATCAGTTTCATCTAATTGAAATAAACTATTTGGACAGGTCGTTAATGATATATCAGTATAAGCATGAATTCCTCGATTTTTAGAAATCATAGAAGTAGCCTCGATATCATTATTGCCTTGGCTAATAGTTTGTTTTTGAAGAAAAGAATCCACCTTTTTTTGATTACATTGATAGGAATTAGCACCATTTATTCTTTTAGATAATTCCAAATCTGTAGCCTCCATTTCTTGAATTAATTCATCGACTTCAGAAATTTCCATGTTTATTATCTTTTTAGATGAGTCCACAACACGGTTTCCTATTGTACTAAGCAAATTCGAGGTAGATGGTACTAAATATGATTTATCACATGCTTTATTGTACATATTATTTGCACTTTTGTTATCATTTGAAACAGAAGAAGATTCCCTTATGATAAAATTATCAGCAACATGCGGGATCATTCCAGGATGATAAAAAACAGATGGTACCACGTGAGTATCAGTATGAGACTTTAAAACCTCATGCTTTTCGTGATTACATGCGTTAGTATTAACTTGGTTAGTATTATTAGTTTCCAGAATATAATGATTCGATCTTATATCATTTTCTTTTGAATTAATACGATTGGATGATACGTACCTAATAGGCGTAGAAGGAACTGAGGAGGACTTGCGAGGTTTGATGGGACTAGTCTGCAAACTGGATGGTTGACTTACGGAGAAATTACTTCTGCTTGATTGTTTATGATAGAAATATCCGTTTTCTTGTCTTTGAGAATCCAATGAATTGTTCAATAATGATATATCCAAACTGTTATCTTTAGATTCGATAGCAGAAATTCTATTCTCTAATGATTGCATATGACCAACTAACTCTGAGATAACTCCTCTTCTTCCATTAGAACGATTTACTTTTTCATAACACTGTTTTGTACTAATGTCAGAATCAGAGGATGATGGTACAAGGAAGAGATCAGGTGGGATAAGGAGTAGGACGTCCGTATCATCCGAATCGCTCATTATCCTTTTTCTTCCATCAGCAGGAACTATTTAATCACACTGTGATTCCATATAACATTAAATGATTCACATAACTTTTCTTATTATTAAATATGACGACCGATGAATTATATTCCATAGATATATTATCTTAATTACTTTGATTTAATCATTAAAAACTTTGGGTACACATTAGTATCACTTTAATTTTCACGAATAAATTTTCCAAATTTCATCTAAACTTATTATTATGGATTAAAATATTTTTGCATTTTGCTAATATTATTGATAATAAAATATGTGTATATACAATAGAGATAGAGAAATATACATGAGATAATAAACAAAAGCTTTCAGGTTAGTTCACCGTTTTCTACAACATTGTTAGAAAATTTTTCAAACTCACGAATATTAAACGGATCATTAACGATTTACGAATGATACACTTGACACATTTAAGATTAAAATTATTTAATGTAATATAGATAATCCGAAAATATTATAGAATTAAAGAAATAATCAAGCAGAACCGCCAAACATTGGTAAGCGTCGGTTACTACTGGTTACTATTCGACATAACGCCATCTGTTAGAATTTTCCTTTACTTAATAACAGATTTTAAAAGTTAATTGACGAAATGAAATTCAGAATTGTATATATGCCCCATCTGGTTAAAAAAATATGCGACCGGAGAGGGCGCCATGATTACAAATTTAATAACTTTTATGAAAAAAAAATAAGAAAAAAAAAAAAAAAAAAAAAAAAAAAAAAAAAAAAAAAACGAAATAAAACACAAAATGATAAATTATTTTTTTATATAACAAGAAATATTATTCTAAAACTAATTTCAAAAGTAATATACGATTATTATTAACTTTATAAATATAATTAAAAAAAACATCCGATAAACTTGATACTAGTTTAATTGGTAAATTAGTGAAATTTATTATCACATCGTTGCTTATCCACTTTAACAATAACATAATTTAATTGTTAAAAGTAATAAATAATTTGATATCTGATCTTTAATTATGCTAATTTATGTTATGCTAATATATTTTCTTTATTTATTAATTAAAAATGATGAAGGTATGCCATATTATATATATATATATATATATATATATATATATATATAAATATGTGTGTACTAATAATAGAAATAAAAGTTCTTTATTAATATGTATTACTTTTTGCATTTCATTATTCTTTCGTATATATCATTATGGAATTATGTTCTGGATTACGTATTCTCTGATATTATTCATAATAAATATTATACGATGAAGAGAAAAAAAAATATATATATATATTTTGTATAATATATATATGTGTGTGTGTGTGTGTATGTGTAAAGCGAAAAATGAAATGCATATTTCTCTTGTGAACGAGAGATGAAAATTATTTTTAAAAAAGCTCACGAACTCTTTATTTGAGCTTGCTAATAAAGTAATTTTGAAACTGTGACAGTTACAATACACCATGTTTATGTCTTTTCTCATCCTTTGTTACGGCAAGACAGAAAAAAGGAATGTGTATAATTTAAAATGAAATTGTTGAAGAATGATAGGCAAAAAAGGATTAGTTTTACATGAACATATAAGTAAAGTATTTAAAAAGGATATAAAAGTGAAGCAAAACATTTAAAATTTGCAGAAAAATAAAAGTAGAGAAAAATGTGGTTTTCGCTGAAAGTATAATCCATAAAAGTCTATAAAAGTAAAATCCATTAAAAAAATATGGATATTTTAAATAAAGAAAGCATTATGAAAAAAGAAATAAACGAAAAAAATAATAATAATAATAATAAAGACAGAAAGGTCATTTGTATGAGCGTAGATAAAGTGAAAAATATTTGTGTAAATATTATAAATCATATCTAAACAAAAACGTAGAAGAAAATATGAATAT
>NC_062203.1:2607500-2620000 GCF_912470025.1 Vespa velutina | reverse complement strand
CTCTAGTGAGTTTTTTCGATGAAGAAAGATCGAAAAGTTCTTTCATCAAATGAAACGCAAAATTGCCAAGATCTCATAGAGATTTATCAGAGTCGTGGTGAATCGGCGAAGTATGTATACGTTAGCTACTTCGAACGATCATTGTAATATCCCACAGAGTTAAAATCGAGATCGATATCGGTTCTGAACGCTTCGTCGGCAGTAAACTTCTGATGCATTCGTTAAATCGTGCTGATGTCGTAAGCAGAATCGGACGTTATTCCCTTAACGCGTCCAACGAGAAACCGTTTTCAGGTTTCTGAAACCAAGCCACTGTTCATTGCCAACATACAAATGGCTGAGTGACGTTTTCCATTTCGGACGATTACGAAGATTGATTATTATTATAGCAACGAACATCTTGATTCTCTTTTTCGTCAGACAAAAATAACGTTACGTATTCCATTTATAAATCCATGCTTTCAAGTCAGATATCAGTTTTTTTTAAAATAGAAATTCTAAAGACAGAAATATGATCATATCTTTAGGGGAGCGGGGGAGGGGGGGGGGAAGGGAGAAAGAAAGAAAAGAAAAGGAAAAGAAAAAAGAAAGAAGAGAGATAAAGAGATAAAATCTCGACTGTCTTACACAAAATCATTTAACTGAAAAAATGATCCTTCATAAAAGATACGATTTTTCTTAAAAAATAATTCATTCTATTTTGTATCATATTTTATTAATCTTATATTAATCTAATTATCTCTTTCTCTTTCTCTCTCTCTCTCTCTCTCTCTCTCTCTCTCTCTCTCTCTCTCTCTCTCTCTCTACTGATCTTAATCAATCTAAAATGAAATATATATATATATATATATGATTAGTTAATTAGTGAATATTACAACATGAAATATGTAATGTATGTATGTATATGAAGATCCCTGGAGTTAAAGCGAGACCAGTTCGATTATCTGAAAATATTACGCTCCAATTAATTTCAAAAACTATGAAGATTTTACTTTAATCAAAATGAGAAACGTATAATAAGTGGTCATTCGTAATTCCCAAAAGTCGTACGTCTTACAATTAACAAAATTGGCTAAAGTCGTAGAATTTAGCGGCACGATGTCTGGCTTTTGCAATGGTTATAAGCGTTAAACATCGATTACCATAATTGGCAGACAACATCGTGCGAAAACGTTATAACGTGGCAATGGTCGAAGCCGCCGTAAGCGGCTCGGTTTCATGGTTATACCATGCGTTAAATAATCCGTTTTAACGGCTGCTCTGTGCACCGTGTAACAAATAAAAGGATATATCCAGCTTGGCCACCATTAATCGCAAATTGAGAATCGTGTTTGACATTTTTATGTACGAATATTTGCTTCCCTCATTGCTTTCCCAATGAATTTCGTTATTTATATAAATTATCTATTCGATTTTCTAACAAAAATTGTTATTGATTTTTGAACCATACGAAAAAATATTATATTAATCGAGTATTAATCGATGAAAGAAAAAAACAAAAGGGAACTGTATTAAATCATCACGAGGATTTAACTTTTTCCCGGATAAAACTCGTTTTTCATGTTTCAAAAAAAAAAAAAAAAAGAAAAAAGAACCTTCCTACTTTTAACTTTAACGATTTACAAATTACTTTTCTTTCTGTTCAATTTTGACGAACGAAATAAATTTCATAGATCGCACATTCATCGAATCGAAATCATCTCAATTAACAAAACTAAAAGGATTTCAATTTTCTAATGAGACTCGTAACGAGATAATCATGAAATATCTCATTTACTCTAATAATTTGTCAATGACGATTCTAATAGGTCGAAATTTGAGTCAGGGAGGAGGATAGGGGAGAGGCAGGAGGAGATGGAATAAACAAGTACAAAATACGTACGCATTTAATATCAATAAATGTTAATAACGAACAGATAAATTTGGGAAAAGATTTGAAATACTTCAAATCGAAGTATCAGAATGAGTGGTACATTGGAAATGTAAGGGAAAAGGAAGAGAAAAAGAGAGAGAGAGAGAAAGAGAGAGAAAGAAAGAGAGAGAGAGAGAGAGAGAGAGAGAGAGAGAGCGAGAAAGGGGGGAGGAAAGCTTTAAGGGAAACTCAGAACGAATAAAGCAGGCTTTTACGCGAAGCAACGTGTTCCACGATCGAATACCGTTCCTCGGATTATTGGAAATGTAATTTCGTAAGCGATACGTGGCTGAAACGACACGCACACGCGGCCAGAGATGGAATTACGTGTGCATGCGGACGTATTTAATGCGAGCTATTGGACGAAACGCTTTCCTGCTTCCGCACTACTGCCGACATCTACCTCGATATATATACTAACGTTCTACGAGCCGATCGGACTTAAAGGCGATCAACTAATCGAAATATTTTATATATTTATATATATATATATATATATATATATATATGTGTGTGTGTGTGTGTGTGTGTGTGTGTGTGTATGTGTGTGTATATATGTCAAAAGTTAAGTCTCTTTTTTTCATATTTTTTTCATTTCGTTTTTATAAAATTTTATAAACAATTTTTTATTATATTACATAAGAATACGATGATACATAATAATAATCATCAATAGAGAAATTATTTTTAAATATATACTTTTTTCTTCTTCGTTATCAAAAATCAATAACGTTCGATTAAAATAATACTTCTTTGTGTGTTATCTTTGTTTATTAAAAATTAATTACGTTCGATCAGATATTACTTTTATATTTTATCCTTCGTTATTAAGAATTGATAATTATTGATATGATATTTCAATAACTTATGAAAAATCATCAAATAATTCTTTTCGATTTTATCAACTTTTATAAATAACCTTTCAATTTTGTACAAGAGTACGATAATAACGACAGAGAGAGAGAGAGAGAGAGAGAGAGAGAGAGAGAGAAATTTTTGTTTTAATATTTTCTTTTTTTTCTTTATTAAAAATTAATAACCTTTGACTAATATTATTTTCATGCTTTCATTTTTATTATTTTTCATAACTATTGACTTGATATTTCTACATATAACATATAGATATACAGGTAATAACTTTTCATTTTATTGATGTACAAACTGTGTTTATTATGTGTGTATAGTATATATATATGTGTGAGTGTGTGTATATATATATATATTCTGTAAATACGACAATAAACGGATAGAGAAAAATCTTTCTACGTTATTAAAAATAAATGACAATTGAATTTAATACTAAATCTTTTTATAATCTAAAGATAAAAGCATTTGACAAATAAGAGAGGCTTTTCATTTTTCTTTCTTTTTTTAATGTTAATATTTTTTAAATTTATAAATCGTGATTATTACATACATATATATATATATATATGTATATATATATATATTACCATCTTTTCGATCTTTTCGAGTAATCCGTTTTGTTCGTCCATAAAAAGAATTATTTAATTCAAAAGAACAAGAAATAATCTCCGGAATGGTTTTTATTCGACAAAAAAAAAGAAGGAAGAAAAAAGAAAGAAAGAAAGAAAGAAAGAAAGAAAAAAGAAGCCGAAGTAAATGTAGTAAAAGTACAAATACAGAAGAAGGTGATTCGCTTGCCGTTTCTAGGCGCGCTTAGGCGATGAACATCAGTCAGCATCACTTGTCATCGTTTGAGCGATGAGAAACTGCTTGGGAGACGGTTTGATGCGAATGTATGAGAACTATGCGAGATGGGCACCAGAGCGGATCCTCTTTCCGGACTCGTCTTTGGACTCTAAGACGCTTCTCTCTCTCTCTCTCTCTCTCTCTCTCTCTCTCTATCTTCCCCACTTTCTGCCTGTCTAACTATCTATCTGTATAACCCTATCTATCCATCTCTGTTTCCTCTTCATAAAGCTGCCTATACATTTATCTCTATCAGCCCTATCCATCTCTCTCTCATTTCCCTTGTAAATTTACAACCCTTCTCGAGACAGAGACCGACAGAGAGAGAGAGAGAGAGAGAGAGAGAGAGAGAGAGAGAGGAGGGGGAGGGAGGGAGAGAGATAGAGGATGAAATTCGCTGAGTAATTTGCCACATTAACAATAACCGAGCGGATGTAGGCAGCACTTACTCGAGGTAAGGACGACCATGTTCGTATTGGCATGTGCCACCATCGAAGATGATGATGCAGGGAGTCCTTGTATAATTTCGATTATAAAGGTGGGATTGGAAACTTGAAGTGGGAGGGGATCGGTGAGGACTAATCCAAGTTGATTCTACAAATACATGACGAATGACGTGGTAAAATAAAACCTTGGCAGTTTTATTTTTCTTTCTTTCTCTCTCTCTCTCTCTCACTCTTTGTATTTCTACTTATTCGGTGTTCCATTATAGCCCATTGAAGGAGAGGGAGGATATATATATATATATATATATATATATTGTTGACCTGAATGCTACACAATATGATTTCACCGTGTGTCGGCAACCTCTCCTTTATATATTTTCTTCTCATTATTTTATATATTATATATTTATATATAATATATATTATATATAAACCCGGCGGCGTCTGGTTTTGTCTGAGCGGTTGCGTCAGGTTTTCTAGGCGGCTGCGCCAGGGTTACGTCAACAAGCCAGTCAAATTCTGAACATAATTGTCTGATCTATAATGAGTTATTAGTTCTTTTATGAACCTTAAAAAATCTATCCTCTCAAAAACTTCAGACGCAACTGCCTAGAAAACCAGGCGCAACCTCCCAGATAAAACAGACGCAACCGCTTGGAAAAACAGACGCAACCGCCTAGAAAACCAGACGCCACCACCAGACAAAACCAGACGCAACCACCCAGACAAAACCAGACGCAACCACCCAGACAAAACCAGACGCAACCGCCCAGACAAAACCAGACGCAACCGCCCAGACAAAACCAGACGCAACCGGGTTTTGTCTGGGCGGTTGCGTCTGGTTTTGTCTGGGCGGTTGCGTCTGAAGTTTTAGAGGGGATAGATTTTTTAAGGTAGATAAAAGAACTAATAACTCATTATAGATCTAATAAGAATGTTCAGAATCTAAATCGTTTGTTGAAGCAACCGCCCAGACAAAACCAGACGCAACCGCCCAGACAAAACCAGACGCAACCGCCCAGACAAAACCAGACGCAACCGCCCAGACAAAACCAGACGCAACCGCCCAGACAAAACCAGACGCAACCGGGTTTTGTCTGGGCGGTTGCGTCTGGTTTTGTCTGGGTGGTTGCGTCTGGTCTTGTCTGGGCGGTTGCGTCTGAAGTTTTAGAGGGGATAGATTTTTTAAGGTAGATAAAGGAACTAATAACTCTTTATAGATCTAATAAGAATGTTCAGAATCTAAATGGTTTGTTGAAGCAACCGCCTAGAAAACCAGACGCAACCGCCCAGACAAAACCAGACGCAACCGCCCAGACAAAACCAGACGCAACCGCCCAGACAAAACCCGGTTGCGTCTGGTTTTGTCTGGGCGGTTGCGTCTGGTTTTGTCTGGGCGGTTGCGTCTGGTTTTGTCTGGGCGGTTGCGTCTGGTTTTGTCTGGGCGGTTGCGTCTGGTTTTGTCTGGGCGGTTGCGTCTAGTTTTGTCTGGGCGGTTGCGTCTGGTTTTGTCTGGGTGGTTGCGTCTGGTTTGGTCTGGTGGTGGCGTCTGGTTTGGTCTGGTGGTGGTGGCGTCTGGTTTTCTAGGCGGTTGCGTCTGTTTTTCCAAGCGGTTTCGTCTGTTTTATCTGGGAGGTTGCGTCTGGTTTTCTAGGCAGTTGCGTCTGAAGTTTTAGAGAGGATAGATTTTTTAAGGTTCATAATAGAACTAATAATTCATTATAGATCAAACAAGTATGTTCAGAATTTGAATGGCTTGTTGACGCAACCCTGAAGCAAACTTTTTTTTTTTTTTTTTTGTTTCGTCAGGAGGAAAAACCTTCAAAAGGCACCCTGAGACCGGTACTCAGGGTAGTGTCGGATTCGACCCGCCTGAACATACACTCAGGATCGGATCGCCTACCGACTAAAAAACCTCCCGATTCTTAATACTAACATGCTGAGGAGAATGGGGATTGGTCGGGATTGCGCATATGCGTATTACAAATTCACCCAAACCCTGTCGCAACCCTGACGCAACCTGAGAGGTTTTGTCTGAGTTGCGTCTTCGTTTGCGACACTCCAAGGTCATTTCAAGATCACTGCAATGTCATTAAAGGTCACTACAAGGGACCTAAATGTTTTTCTCAAGGTCAACCCAAGGTCATGTGCAATGTCAAGGTCAATTGTAGGCCAAACCTTGCTGTTTAATGTCGAACAAGGTCATTTCAAGGTCAAATGCCATGTCAAGGTCACTTCCACGGTCGAATGCAATGTCAAGGTCATTTTCAAAGTCTCCTCGGGATAATTTTAAGGTCAAGTGTAATGTGAAGGTCACATCAACGTCATTTCATGATCCCCTCGATGTAATTTCAATGTCAAATGCTTGCAAATTTCGAAAGTACAGTGGAGTTGCAAATGTAGATGCAATTGCACTTTACATCGTTTTTTTGTATTACGTACACGTGTATATATTTATATTATATATATAGTTATATTTACAATTTATAATTATATGTATATATTTTGTTTATGTAGATTATATAAATTAATATATATCTACTTAATATATATAATATAATAATATAAATATGAATATATTAGATGAATTAATTCTATAAAATTATATAATGTAACAGATTAGTTGAACAATTATAAAAACTATTATATATTTCTTTATTTTTCATTCGTTCTTTCGTATTCTCCCTCTGTCTCTTCTTTCTTTACTCTTGCTTATATTTAGGGAAAAAAGGAGGATATTGAAACGATGGACGCTTTCGCCATTATTCCGGAGAATCACTTTATTCCGATTATTTCCAACCTGCCGGCGATAGGTCGCGTTTTATGCGCGAACCGAGCCAGTTTTAACTGCTGCTTGGCAGATACTTGCCGAGGAGAAAGGCTTACTTCGACGAAAAGATCATAAGAAAAAAAAACGAGAGAGAGAACGGAAGAAAAAAAAATAAACGTCACGAAAGAGAGGTCAGTAAGATTCAAATAGGATAATAAAATTATACGAATACTTCGATGTGAAATTGAAGAATAATTTAAAATGCAGATTCACTTGATAATCGTCTTCTTAAAATCGATATTATCTTTTACAAAAAATTTTTTTTTCTTTCTTTTTCTTTTCTTTTTTCTTTTTTTTTTTCCCCCTAAAATGAAATCTCCAAGTTCTTTGAGATGATCATATTTAGTTTCTCAACCTGTATATTCGTTCGCTCAATATCGTTGAGCTTCCATTAAGCGAGGCTTTGATCCAGGACTAATTAAACTCCCCCGTTACCCTTTTCTCTATGTCCTCGTCAAAGAAGCCAAAGAGAAATGCTAGTGATACGAAGTCAGCTAGAAATTCACGTTCGTACGTCGTTCGACGCCTCCTTCAAGAAGGAAAAGTCCTTTTTCCCCCCTTTTCCCCCCCACGCCACGCTCTGTACCAAAGATAGAAAACGACGAATCCCCTTTCCATCTCTTATTCCACACTAGTACGAATTCTCCAACAACTAGGCGTTTCGATTGCACATCTTTTGGTCGTTCGAGAGCCATCGAGGAAAGCTTTTCGAGTGATCGAAACGCTCTGTCGTAGCTACTTCCGACAGTGTATCCTTTACCAACTTCTCTGCGACTTGTTCCTTCCGTCTTCTTTTCTTCTTCCTCCATATCTCTCTCTCTCTCTCTCTCTCTCTCTCTCTCTCTCTTTATTTTCTCTCTCTCTCTTTCTTTCTCTCTCTCACTCTTGTCCGTTACCACGTTTTTCTTCCTGCTCTATTTTAAAGCTGACTTTTCCGATTTGTGGACTTCCTACCGTACACTAGGAAAAGAAAAGAGAAAGATAGAGAAAAAGAATAAGAGAGAAAAGAAAAGAGAGAAAGATAGAAACAGAGAGAGAGAGAGAGAGAGAGAGAGAGAGAGAGAGAGAAACGAAGACATCTCTTTCCTTTCTATTCTTTCTATTTTTCTCGCTCGTTGAATTACGTGATTTCACGAGGCTGGCTATCCTGAGAACGAAGAAGAGGGTCGAAGAGAAAGAGAGAGAGAAAGAAAGAGAGAGATAGAGAGAGCAAAAGTAAGAAGGATAAGAGCGTAGGGCCACCGCGAGAAGAATCGATTTAAACGAAGAAGAGAGAACTATGCGGCTAGCTCAGTGATCCGTAAAGGAGAGATATATTTTTCTTCCCTCGTAGCAGCATCCTCGGGATGTTAAATCTCGACGAGATGAGTCCTTTCTTTTTCAGTTGTTTCGTAGTGGAGAACTTCGAAAGGGAGTCCCTTCTCTCGATTTACACGACGCTTCCTTAATAATGACGATTCGCTCGAGAATTCGTTTATACTTCTTTATCTAAAAGAGGAAGAGAAAGAAAAGGAAGACGATAGCTTGAGAGAGAGAGAGAGAGAGAGAGAGAGAGAGAGAGAGAGAGAGTCTTTCTCCCAGTGGACCAGCCAGTACACTCTCTAACATTTGAGAGGAAAAAAAGGAGATTCGTTTCCTCTCTCTCTCTCTCTCTTTCTCTCTCTCTCTCTCTCTTTTCTTTTTCTTCTTCTTACTTGCTCCTTACGGTATCGATTATACGATACTCGAGAGAGATAGAAGGGCGTAGTAGAAAGTGGAAGGTAGAAAGTTACGATGTAGGATCATTCGGGACATTTGAGAAATTTGAGAGGAAGAGAAAGAGAGCCCCCGGTTTTCTATGTTGGCGCACCAATATAGAAATGGAGAGATCTTTTAGAATTTCACAAGGAAGGAGGATGGATAGACATGATCGTGTAAGGGCAAACGTGTGGACAATCACTAGGTAACTGCGAGCATGTGCAAATTTACATAAGGACGGACTACTTCTCCCTCCACCTCCCCCTCACCCATCCCACCCCACCGATTCCTCATCCTCCTCTTCCATCTTTGCAAGTCCTATTACGCGTTCCTTTCCACAGGACTACGTTTATGTGCCCGCCTGCCTATGGTCTTGTATTATCAATGAAGAGCTTGTTCCAACGATCGCCATTGAAAAATATTCTAATTTATTATTATTATTATTATTATTATTATTATTATGTACATAAAATTATACGTAAAATAGAGAGAGAGAGAGAGAGAGAGAGAGAGAGAGAGAGAAAAAAGAACAATATTCTAATGACCGATTAAATAGATTCGATCGAACAATTAAATCTATATCATGATGAATCATGCGAATTTAATAATTAACTTAAACAATTCTTTGATCTCAAATAAAGGAAAAAAAAACGAAAAGTAAAACAAAAGAAAAAAAGAAGAAGAAAAGAAACAGAAGAGATTCGAAAATCTTTCTTATTTATCGATTCAATATATATATATATATATATATATATATTTTATATAGGATTTTCTTTAATGTTAATATGACATAATAATACCCGAAGTATTATATATACACACACACACACATATATATATATATACATAAAGCGAAGTAAAGAAAATTATTTCAACGATGAATAGATAAAAATATTTTTGACGAACAATGCACATCTCCGACACACATATATTCTAACGTAGAAAGAATTATTAGCTACCGCTTGAGAATATAATCAAAGGGACAGATATAATAGAGAAAAGAGGATCGACGAGAGAAATGGGAATGAAAAGTAGTAACGGAAAGAACTCGCTCGCTCGCTCACTTGCTTGCTTGCTTTCTAGCTCGTTTGTTCGTTTATTCGCGAAAAAAAAAAGAGAGAGAGAGAGAAAGAGAGAGAGAGAGGGAGGGAGAGAGAGAGAGAGAGAGAGAGAGAGAAAAGATAAAAGAGATCAGCTTGATGGGAAAAGAGACAGAGAAGTAAAATGAAAAAAAGATAGAGAGAAAGATAGATAGAGATTGAGATAGAGAGAGAAAGAGAGAAAGAGAGAGAGAGAGAGAGAGAGAGAGAGAGAGAAGGAGAGAGAGAGGGAGAATGAAGATGGAAGCTGGGGGACACTTAGCAACCAATATAAATTCATTCCATTACGTGGCGCGTACTTCGTAGCTGTCCGTAACACGCGGCGGCTCGATGAATTACAAATGTAACACACCGGCAAAGTGCGACGTTAAATTTCCATAGGCAGGTACTTAGCTTTGCTCACAGCTGTTCAACTCTGCTATTTCGTTATCGGATCGCGACTACGTGGGTTCTGTGTTGACACACCCCTTCAACTCGGTCACACTCCTTTGACTATCTCCATTGCTAGAGTTCTCTCTCTTTTCTTTTTTTTCTTTTTCTTTTTTTTGCCGATTCGATAGACGAAAGAAAGAGGAAAAATAGACAGAGAGTAAATCGTTCGACTGATGTTGCTCCTTCTACTTTCGTAGAATTCATGTATGTATTTGTATATGTGTAACTGTGTAACTGTGTATACATACGGATACGTAAGCTGAGGATTGAACGAGCTCTTAACAGAAACGATATCGAGCAAAAGCGAGATGGATAGAGATAGAGGTAGAAATAGAGAGAGAGAGAGAGAGAGAGAGAGAGAGGGTGGAAGATGATGGAAAGAGAAAGAGAGAGAGGGGAGATAGAAAATCGCAGAAAGAAAAAGCTGCCATCGATATAAAGGAAAAAGAGCTTCGATCTAAAGAGATTCATTCCGCCTATATTCTTCGTGCGGACCGCAAATAAAACGGATTGTAAAAAGGGATTACTTTTTTTTTCCCAGACGCGACACCACTATCCCCAACTCCCGTACCTTTTCCAATTTTCCATGAAATTACGTTACGACGCAGTATACCAACAGCGATAAAGAAAACAACAACGTTCTGTTGTTCGTTCAAGGAAGAATTTTATGTTTCTGCCGTAAGTGTGATAATGGTGCACGAATTGGTGCTCCTTAGATATTTCTTTCAACCTTTCGAGGAAGGTTATTTTTTTTCCTACCCTCCCCCATCCCCACCACCCACTCCACCTTCTACCTACCACCTTTATTCCCTTTTTATTTTCTCAAAATATTTCTATTCATTTATTTCTTTTCTATTACGGAGCAAATGCTACCCTTTATTTTTCTATTTTCTCTTTTTCGATTGAAATCCATTAATGGTGTACGATGAGGATATAATTTGTCGAGTTTCCTTTTCTATATGTCTTATTTTATCTCTTCTTTTCTATCGTACGAAGTAAAATATTATTGTGTAAATTCAATGCTCATACATATATACTGTCATAATAGGATAGTAAAAATTTTAATATTTACGTAAATATCCGTCTTTACAATATTATAATTTAATATATTTTGGCTAATATTATATTAGACAAATTATATATATATTAATTTCGTATTAATTAAAAAAATTTTTTAATTCATAAGAATTCATATATATATATATATATACACATACATAAATATTTTTAAATATGCCTATGTTATATTTAATTTCATTTAACGTAAAAAAAGATATTAAATGTATATAATATATTTCTCTTTTTTATCAAATGAGTTAATGGGTTCATCCTAATAATTTAATTATAAAAACGAAAAGATAATAGAATACGTATGAAGAGAGAAACTCTGTAAAGTCGAGTGGGATTAAACCGCATCTCGTTATATACCCTTTATGCTGACGAATGATTCATTTATGTTTCGTGAGTTTATTATAGCATTGAAGAAATAAAGAAGGATAAAGAGGATAAGATCGTTAATATATTTTCCAAAGGGAGAATTACTCGACCACGGTTTTTTTTTTTTCATCTTACGTTAACGGTTGAATTTTCAGAGTAAACTTTTTGTTTCCTCCAAACGAAACACAATTACGTTGTCGTTTCTCTTTCGTGAAATTTCGTCCGAGTGGACCGAAATTCCGTTGTGGCACAATTTTGGACCGACTTTGAATTTATCAAGATGCCATTTAAAAAGAAAAAAAAAAAAAAGGAATAAAGAAAAGAAAAAAAACCTTACAACAGACGATACGAGCGTTCTCTACCTCCTGGTCAACAATCAATTTTAAATGAAGATTTTAATTCGTTGGAAAGAAATTTACTCGTTATACATTTATACGAACGATTTCGATTCGCTTTGAGAAAGATAAAATAAACGTTAAAAATGAAAATACAAAGGAGAGAAAAAGAGAGAGATACAATGTCTGATATTAGAGGATTGCATGGAATAAAAAAATAAATAAAAAAAAATAAAAAAATAAAAAAGAAACAAAAAAAAAAAAAAAAACAAAAAAATTCCACGGGATAAATACATGCCAACATCAATAGTAAAATGGCAAAACACGAGAGCGAGATAAAACTTTCAACGAGCCATCAATTTTATGTACTTCCGCTTTGGCTTTTCGTAAAATCGATTGGAGATACCGCGAATGAGAAAAATTGACTGTTCTGTAATCCGAAAAATCGGATTTTGCTCTCTCGATTTCATTTACTTCGAATAATCGAGTTTCTATTGTACGTAGCGAACGAAAGTGACACAAAGAAAGAAAGTTTTTACTTTATTGGAATCCACCTTT
>NC_062203.1:2577500-2602500 GCF_912470025.1 Vespa velutina | reverse complement strand
CGTTTTATGCTTAGTGCGAGAAAGTAAAAAAGAAGAAAAAAAAAGAAAAGATACATCTTAATTTTATGCATAAGAACGAATACCAATTCGAATATAAATATATATATTTATATATTGTAGAACAAATTCTAATTTAACCATTAAACAGGACAATTTGACTTTTTTTTACATTATTTTTAATAACTAATAACGCCTATGTGATATGCGACGTTTATTTTTTTAAATGAAGTCTATTTTTCTAACAACATTTACATCGTTAGTATATTTTTTTATATTCATTCCATCAACTTTCCCCTTATAAATATTACTAATAAAGAATTTAAAAAAAAAAATGATGAAGTACATCTTCATATAACATATTAATTATAAGAATTACGAAATTACACAGAATGAATATGAAAACGTACTTTATATAACGTACATTAATTTTTGCCATGTCAATTAAAAATATCAAAATTTTCTTCGTTCGGTCTAAAAAAAAAAAAAAAGAAATAAAAACAAAAAGAAACAAAAAAAAACAAAAAAAATGTTACTAAATTTTAAAATGTGCTCGAATGTTTCAGTAATTAATTAAATGTCTTTTAATTAAAAAGTAATACAAATTAATCAAAAATTTTCCATTCGTTCAATCATTGATAATTAATTGTCGAACTCTATCTATTGATCATCGTCATTGAAATTATTACATCGTAAAAATTAGAATAACCTATTCTAAAGTATTATCATCATTCTAATCTAATTTATTTATTAAATCTAAATTAAAATCCTTTAAACACATATAATTATCAATAAAATATCTATTAATTTTTCTACGTTTAATAGTATTGATATATTCTCAATGTTCAATTTTTTCATTTATTTATCTTTCGATACATTTCAATATTAAAAATTGTAAATGTTAAATAATTATTAATTTTTCTATTAATGGAAAAAGTATTTCTATTAAATTTCATTGGCATAAATTTTAATTGAAAAATACAATATTTTAGTTAAACATAAATAAAAACCATAAATAAAAACATAAATAAATGTGTGTGTTTGAGAAAGAGAGAGAGAGATTTTGAAAAATGATTATTTTTTTCGCGAACAAAGAATCATTCCTTTCGTATATCCCTAAATTCATAATTCTTCTTTGGATTGTACACAGAACCTGTTTGAGATAAAACAGGTTTTGTTATCGAATCGCCGTCATTGTTCCATTAGAATGCAGACACTGGGGTGGTGACTGATAATTATTTAGTGGCTACCAGTAACTCTATCTATTCTGTCGCAGTGTTCGGTATATGATTGGAGATTGCGTTTGAAATTTGACGAATAGATATCGGACGCGTCGAAAAGCATAGTCCGCTGATAATTGGCAGTATTCCGTTGTGGCAACTACTATATCCGAATTGTTCTTTGACAATGGTTAGGAGAGAAATAGATGTATTAACAAATATATCTATATATATAGGTGTGTGTGTATATATATATATATATATATATATATATATATATATATACATACACACATACACACACGTACACATATGCATTACAAATACGAAGTCTATAAATGTTTCTGAATCGACAATGGGAAACTAATATGAACGGAAAATAATAGATTTTTGTGCTTTAATTAACGCGATATGATTTTCTTTTTTTTTTGTCTTCTTTTTTTTTAATCATTTATTTCTTTATTTTTCTTTTTCATATTATGCGCATCTTATTTCGATGGATTGTAATTATTTTTTTTTTTTTCTTTTCTTTTTTTTACAAAGAAAGAGAAAGAGAAATTTTCTTTATTATTAACTTTATTAATACTTTCGAACAGGTTTTATTTCAATGGGGGATCAGAATGAAAAATACTTCGTATACTTAATTTTTAATATATAGGGAGCGAGATGCGAAAAATAAGAAAACGATTTATAGGTATATTGTTTCTCGCAAATGAAAACTCTTGCCGAGACGAAGAAGTTCGGAAGTGCGAATTACATAGCACGTACCTACTACGTACTACTGGTTTTATCGTTACAAAAGTTTGTGCATTTGGCAAAGCGATATTTTTCTTTTGTGCATTTCTTTCTAGCGAAATTAAATCGCAACGAAAGGAAATTCCGTTCTGGAGTCAGGGGGAAAACTTCGAAGACGGATATCATTAAGTAGAATTGTGGTAGATTTTATACTTTTCCAGATTTCTTTTTCATCTTTCTAAGAGAAGAAAGTTAACGAGATATAGATAGATAGATAGATAGATAGATAGATAGATAGATAGATAAATAGACATATAGATATACATTATTATTAGTCATGACTAGTCATATGATCATAAAGATATCTATAATCTACAGAAATAATATAATACAAAAATATAACCAAATCTACTACTATGTATTAAATATTTAATGAATAAAAATGACTTCAGTGTCGGCGAAATAAGTAATCTATTTTCAATATAATCCATAAATATCGTAGCATTAAAAAAAAAAAAAACCCCATAGATTTCAAATTCTACTTCTATTCTTATTAATATGAAGCAAATAAAAAAAAAAAAAACAAAGAAAAACAAAAAACAAAAAAAAGACGTGAATAACATTTAAACCATGTAAACATTAATTACACATTCGTTTTCGTTTTTTTTTTTTTCCTAATTTCTTAATATTCTTTACTTTTACAAATCTCAATACCTAATATTTTAGATTAAAAGTGCAAAAAAATAAAAAATAAAAAAAATAATAATAATAATAACAAAAAGAAAAAATATCACCACGAGAATATAATACACTTACTTAAATAATTAAATTAAATCAATATGTAAGAAGTAACTATCTAATCTACTTTTCTTCATTGATACTGTGCGCGTGCGCACGAGAGAAAGAGAGAGAGGGGAAGAGAGAGAGAGAGAGAGAGACGAGAGTATTACGGATATATTTAGGTAACGAGTTTTACAAATAGCCAACCATACAGGAAAAAGGAATCTTGACGGAGAGAATTGGACGAGAACAGAACATAGAGATCCAATTGAGAGAGAAAGAAAGAAAGAAAGAAAGAAAGAGAGAGAAAGAGAGAGAGAGAGAGAGAACTACGGATTAACAAACTGCAGCACTTATTACGGTAAGGTAATTCACTCTGTAGAAACGAAGACCAATTTGTATTAAACATAGAATAGATAATTAATCCCGGTACAAAGTAGACTCATTTGTGTGTTAAACAGATAGCCATTTAAGTTTTCTCATGTATTTAGAAACCTGAATATCAAGAGGAAGGTCATAAAAAGAATCGAAGGTCGAAACAGGCATTAACTGCCCTTTGTAAGAGAATATTCTCTGCTCACTCACGAGAGAATGAGGGGAAAAAACGGGGTGAAGGAGGGGGTGCGGGAGCCTGGGAAGCGCGGTGGGAAGAGATGATAGAAAGAAAGAAGGAAAGAAAGAAAGAGAAAAGTGGAAAGGAAGGCAATTTTCTAAAAACAGTTTTGTCGATCAGACCAGAGCTCAGAGCTACGTAGTGGGGAGGATCGGGCTAGGAGGGCGAGGAAGGGGAGGGGGTGAGGGAGGAAGAAAAGTCTCCTCCGTAAATAGAAACAGTCCAAGAAAGGCTGAGTGTGAAAGAAATCAAATTACCACGTGTTACGAAACTGAAGTCTTCTAACATCGAATACGATAAGGGGTATAAGACGAAGGGTGACTTACACGATGAGAAAAGAAGTCTCAAGAAAAGTTGAAACTCTTTACAATTGCATTGTAAAATCTAAGGATATCCTTACGTAATGTTACTCATCAGTCCGCAATATATTATTATTATTATTATTATTATTATTATTATTAATATTATTATTATTATACTTTACAAAGATCCCTTTTTCTACTGGATACACGATAAAAACTTCGAAACGTATATATTAAAATTATTAATATTGTTACTCATTAATTGAGAATAAGCAAATGAGTGCGAAGGTCAAATGGTTTTTTTTTTAATTTATATAAACTATCGTATCTGGTTCGATTTCTTAAAATACAGAATAATATTTGTGGTAATAAGGTCGTAAAAAAAAATATTCTTTGAAAGATTGTCAAAAAAACGATCGAAAAAGGATCGGTATATCGTGAGAGTCGTACAGAGTTTTCTCTAATGAAACTCTGAAGAGAAGAAGGAAAAGGAGAATAGAAGATTGGAAGAACAGAGCGAGAGAGAGAGAGAGAGAGAGAGAGAGAGAGAGAGAGAGAGAAATTTTATATAAAAAAAAAATTCCTAGAGCGAGTTCATGAGCCCGTACTTCGAAGTTTCGTATACGAGATCTTGGAAAGTTTTGGAGAAACGATTTACTTAGAATACAACTAAAACTCGTTGCCTCGCTTAGCTTCTATATATGTAGACCACCTTCAGAAGTCTCAGTGAGGCGTCACGAAAAGTAGTTCGCAAGCTAACGTATGGTGAACTCGCGACTTGTTTTGAAAATGAAAGGGGAGTTTAAAGGTGTAAGGAATAGAAAGAGAAATAGAGAGAGAGAGAGAGAGAGAGAGAGAGAGAGAGAGAGAGAGACAGAAAGAGAGAGAGAGAGAGGGAGAGAAAATCAGGCAAGTCTGCACAACTCTTTCTTATAAATATACATAAATTTACATAAACATAAATTCAAAGTATAATAAAGAACAGGAAGAACATTTTGTGAGAGTATAAAAAAAAAATGAAAGAAAAAAAAAATTTTTAATCATCCACGTTCAAGAGAGAATCGTATCAAAAAAAAATTATTATTAAATAATTATCTATTTATTTATTTATTTTTTTTCCTTCTTCTTTTTCTTTTAATACCCATATAATTTTCTTTAATCGATCTGACACGAGAGAGAGAGAGAGAGAGAGAGAGAGAGAGAGATCCCGCAAAGGAAAAAACCAAATTATTAAATATTTATTTACTTTTTTTTCGTTCTCTGTTTCTTTTTGTGGTCCCCCCCCCCTCCCGTCCCCTTTCTCTTCTTTTTCTTAATATCACTCTAAGTAATTTTACTTAAATAAATCATCGCGTCACCAACGTACCATACATACATTTTTATAATTTATTATTGAAATTAACATTGCCATCGAATCAATATATAAATAATATATTCCCTTGTCAATGATCACTGTCGAGGAAGACGGAAAGGGAGGAAAAAGGAGAGATAGATAGATGAGAGGGTGAAAGAGATAAAATGATATTCCCTTGAGTTTTCTAATACGAAGTAGTTAACATGAGAGGTAAACGGCTTAAATAATCACGTATGCAAGAACCT
The DNA here is from genome assembly GCF_912470025.1 of Vespa velutina. NCBI lineage: Eukaryota > Metazoa > Arthropoda > Insecta > Hymenoptera > Vespidae > Vespa > Vespa velutina. The sequence continues at coordinate 2,597,254 of NC_062203.1, read as the reverse complement.
GATAACGATGCTGCTCGCTTCACGGTTTATCTATGTTCATTGGAAAACCCATGAGAGAGACAGACAGAGAGAGAGGAGAGAAAGGAAGGAAAGGAGTAGGATGGGACTAAGGGTTGAGAACAAGAAAGAGAGGGTTGGTATAGCATCATCGTATCGACGTCACCATGTTTTCTACATACGAAAGGAACGTACTCACGCAGCAGTGTCACGCATTCACCGAGTAAGACTCTTGTTACAAAATTACCTGGATAATGAGAAATGGTGAGAAACCCTTAAACATATAACAAAGACTTTCGAAACCCTTTCCGCTTATTCCGTTACTTGTTCTTTATACTCGAGGAAAAGCGTTTCACCCTTGTCTTCTGACATCGTTTTAGAAGTGAGATTGACAACAAACTTTTACAATGAAGACAAGCTATCTTCTTAACTTATGCAATATCCTTTCTTCCTTCCTATACCTATGTGTATATATATATATATATATATTTTTGATCCTTCACATTCCTTTCACGTTTTAAACTATCCACTTTTTCCTCTTCGATATATAATATTAATTTCATAATAAACGATTAACAATTAACTTATCCTATCTGCGAAGAAAAATTTCTCTGTGAATAAAATTATACATATATGTATATTTATATATATATATATATATATATATATATATATATATATATATATATATATATATATATATATATATATATATATATATATATATATATATATTTATAATGGAGATAAAATGGATCAAAGAGAATACATTTCGTATGAGTATCAAAAGAAAGTATATACATAATGCAGTGCTATTATATTGTTTGGATAATAGAAGGCTTCAGGTGATAGAGTGTTTAGATAATAGACGTAAATATAATTGTGGTCGTACTGTCATTCTATGACAAATAGAAATAATCTATTAGACTAGTTTATATTTCACATTTAGGGATTTAATTTCATTATCAAAATGTATCAATTTTTGAATGTGTTTTCTTCGAATGTCCGAGAAAGAACTAAATTAACGATACGTAGAAACATTTCGAGAAAATTGGGTCGGTCGATAAAAAAAAAAAAAATATATATATATATATATACACGAACAAAAAAGAAAAACGTATACACAATGTACCACCGAACACAATGAGTCGACAAAACAGTCCGCTTTGACACGGAATGAATTCCAAACAATTTGCAAGATTTTCCAGAATCAAACACATGGAACGTGCTTGTATAACGTAGATCGATTAGCGTTTTCTAATTCAACGAGTACGCGCGTCAGCATCAACGAAACTACGTGCATACGTTTTCACTGGGATAGACTACTATAATAAAAGTCAATTTTTGTCCGTTGGATACGTAACAGTTTGACGATCCGTATTATTCCCTTTTGTTTTCCTTTCATGGTAACAGCGAATGACTGATGAACGTGTCATCGATCTTGTCGTTTATGTATACGATGAACTCGTGATCGTGATCGTGAACGAAAAGTTTCTAACAAATTTTAATTAGATATAATTAAAGTATTATTTTGTTTATTATGAATTATTTCAATCTAATTTTTGAGCATCATACATCTTTTCATTTATTCTTAATTGAGCGTACATTATTCCGTTTGTATAAGTCAACATGTGGTCCGCGTATTTGTGTTCAATATTTTTTCAGATTATTTATTAAAAATAATAATAATAATAATAATAATAAGATCAATATTTCTTTTTTAAATAATAATTGTCATAAGTTATAAATCTCTTCTAAAATTCATGTTCTAGTATCATATATTAATAACGTTATATTTAATTAAAGATAATAATTAACTATTATATAAATGTAGAATCTGCAATTATTATTAATAATTTATAGACATTAATAAAAACTTAAAGTGTTATTGATTACTATACAATGAATTTCAATATAATTTAGTCAAAAATGAATCTTTGATGTTGCCTTTTTAATCTATTACGATATATTCTTTAGATATTTAAAAGTTGGAACTTTTATTACAAATAAAAATAAATCAATAATAATAATCATCATTTGTTTTATCGCGTTACTAGAATGTATATGAGATTGAATGATTAATTAATATATACAGTGTAATTGTTATGTTTGGATCTGTAAATAATTTTACATTTAATGAATCTATTATTATATATTTCTAGATATTAATTTTAAATTAGACCATGTACTATAGTATTTATGTGACCGTGCGAAAGAAAATCGATTACGAGGAAATAATACAAGTAAGAATGATTAGAAATGAGTTCTTCTGTATCGTATGTATTTGAATTGTTCCCATATGACAATATTTTTGAGAGATTACTATGTCCACACCGTCCAATTGTTTATATGAAATATCGAAAAATGTTATGAAAAAGTAATATTCGTTGAATTTGTATTTTTCATTTGTGAATTTGATATGCTACCACTATAAAAAAATAAAAAAAAAAAATAAATAAATAAATAAATAAAAAATTAAAAATAAGAAAAAAATAAAAAATACAACAAGATCTAAAATAAATTCATTTCAACCGCTACTAAATATAATTTTTTGCGAAATGAGAGTACTACAAAAAAAAGAAAAAAAAAAAAAAAGAAAAAAAAACAGAATGCATCTATCCAAAAATGTTTCTTTCAATACTTGTAAATTTCAATAATTAATAATATCTATAAAAATGATTTAATCGATAATAAGGATTCTAATTAATAATAAGGAATCTGGTTTCAACAGAAAGAAGCATATCCCTTTTAAAATGTGACATTCGATTTTACATGAAATAAACCCATAAATGAATATCTAGATAGGAACAACATTTTTTGCAATTAATAACATATATTGTCGAGAATGTAATTACAGTTAAAAAAAAATTGCACTTCGCGGCAACAATACGACGTAATCATTAGAATACAACAAAAACAACAACAACAATACAAAAATGTGCTAAGCTTTGCCAGAATAAAACAAAGGAGTTGAAGATTAAAGCAGCACAATCACAGTTCGATTATCACATACTCTCTATAATGGACAAATACTATTCAAAAATACTATTCTAAATCAAATATATTCTATGCTATTGTAAAATAGACTATACCATTTCGAAACAGGCAAATACATCCTTTTACAATTTAAAAAGAAATGACCTTAATATAATTTCTTTTCTTGTCATAATTATTTCATTAATAATATTTTATAATAATCATCCATAATTGTGTTACATTCATTTATAAACAGAAAATTAAATAACAGTATTATTTCAACTCGTACTAAAAAAAAAAAAAAGAAAAAAGAAAAAAGAAAAAGAAAAAAAAGAAAAAAAAAATACACGAACTTTCTTAAACGAACTAAAACTTAGTGGGCGGGAGGTGGTGGGGGGTGAGCTACGAAATAAGATTTAAAAAGTACTCGTGTAACTACAAAGTTAATATAAAGATCTTCGCTTAATAAAAAAAACTTTACCTCTTATACCAAAAATTTTAGATTTCAATCACTCTTCTTCCATTTCGAATTTTTTTTTGAAATTTATTTTTGTAATTTTTAATACGATCCACAATTTGTCTAATATTAAAGTTGGCCCAATTAAAACGTATTCGCAGAATACCTATGTAGAAATATTGTTACCGTGAAAATTGGATCGATAAAGAGAATCGAAGCAATTTCGATCGATATGAATATGATAAAAAAGGTAGAAAGCAAGAGGTTGCGAAAAAGGAAGAGTAAAAAAGAAAAAGAGAGAGAGAGAGAGAGAGAGCGAGAGAGAGAGAGCGAGAGAGAGAGAGAGAGAGAGAGAGAGAGAGAGGAGAGAGCAAAAGGATCGAAAAGGGCTCGGTATTCGAAAGGTAATAGGACCGGAGGTTATACCCGTGGCCGCTCAATTAAATCTCGTCGACGTCGCGTGCAGGAAGCGAGTTCAGCTTGTACCGGAGGCTTCCTTTTCGATTTCCAGTGGGTGGACCCTCTCAAAATTTATTAGCTCGTGCGCTCGACCGTCTAATCCTCGGGTAGCCAGGCCGAGCGTGCAACTATTACCTGCACTCGTCGCGGCACTCGTGTAACCGAGATAGCCTTCTCTCTCTCTCTCTCTCTCTCTCTCTCTCTCTCTCTCTCTCTCTCTCTCTCTCTCTCTCTCTCTCTCTTTATCTCTCTTCATCTCTCTTTATCTCTCTCTCTCTCTCTCTCCCTCTTTCTCTATCTCTCTCATGCTTTCTCTTCTCTACTTTCCCCTTCTCTTCCTCTTTCTCTTCATCCTCATCGGACACAGAGAGAATCAGCAAGGGGTTTGGTAAATGTTTAATACCTATGAGAAAATGGTTCGTTGCATATCGCAAGAGTATAATTGAGATTATATTCGGTGTAATAGTCACTTTTGAATACGGATTCATATAAAAGATAGTTACGTCAATAATTAGCATTTCCATTGGTAGGATTGTTAAACTCATTCGCAAGAGAATCCATGGCACGGATTAGTTTTCTGTGATGTAGTTATTGGTCTATACAAAGTATATTTTTACTATTTAGTTTTATTTGATAAAAAACCCATATACGTACGTATCCATATTTTTGATATAACCTTTGAAATATAAACGGGTTTTTTTTTTCTTCTTTTTCTTTTTTTTTTTTTTTTCCGAAAGCCCACACGTAACGATGGGCTTTTAAACCAGCAGGACTTGTATATTTTTATAATAATAGGATGTGTTTCACGTATCGAAACAAAATTGTATAAACGAAATGGTATTGGACAATCGAAAACGTATAGCCACCGGCATGAAAAGATAATTGGTTTTGGAGACACAAGTTTAACGGGCAACGCCGAAATTCGACCTGATATCGCTCGATTTCCTTATCAACGAGATTTATCATAATTTACGGCTCGAATGGATCGCTTATCTTTTTACTATCGAACGATAACTTACGCTCAACGGATTACCTTGCAATTAATTCGATTAATATTTATCACAGGATCATCTCTCTCTCTTGCTTTTCGAAATAGGACGTTTCTACAGTTTTCTGTGTTTCTATTATTTATTATTTATTATTTTTTTGTTTTCAAAGAATTTAATGCCACGTAAATTTTATTCTGTCAATGATACCGACTATGTTTCATTACTATTCACAATTTCATTATTTTATTTATAAGAGTAAAGAAAATTATTAATAATAATCGTTAAATATCGCATAAATAACTTAATACTTCACACCGTTATGTAGTTATCTACGTTATTGAAAAAAAAAAAAATTTTTTTTTTATTCCGTGCCACTCATCTTATAGTAATTAATACGTAAAGTTTATAACATTAATCGGTGATATCATCGTAACAACAATCAATTTGAATCCATGTGATTTGTTTAGGCTTATCGACCAATTCTTTCCCTCTTGTTCTCTCTTTTTCTCTTTCTAATTTGAATTAAATAAAAGGAATTAATCTATGATATCTACCTCTTTCGGGTACAGGTTCACGTAACCCAGTGCCCAATTGTATCTCGTTCGCGGACGAATATATTCCAGGGATTTGTGCGGTACAACGTAGATTCAACTGGCCATTTGTATAGTAAAATAGTTGAAGTGGTAGACTGAGGGCGATCCACTGTTGTTGCTGATGCTGCTGCTGCTGCTGCTGCTGTTCGCTGGAAACTCCAGTGCCCTCTCTACGATGCTCTCGTTTCTGCTGTTCGTGTTCCTCCTGATTCTTCGAGATCGCTGCCACCTGCGGGAAATCAAGATGGAAATCAAGATGGAAATCAAGCGTGAATTTAAACTTGAAGATTTTCGATGCCAACCAATGGCAACCGTCATTTGAAAACCAGGGTGAACCGAACATTTTGCTTTTGCGAACAACCACGAGAAAACGTTTATGCGAACGAGAGAAGTCGGCAAAAAGGCGACGCAGTGAAGTCAAGGAAATGTAAATCTGCTTTTAACGAAATCCTTTCATCTGGAATCGACTCCCTCGTCGGCTATTTTCTCTTTACTTCCAAGCACAAAGCCAACGCCATCTTACTCCGACGAATAAGAGTCTTTCATGCTACCTTCACCCTATACTACTACTACGCTGTTGTTGCTGCTGTTACTACTACTACTACTACTACTACTACTACTACTACTACTACTACTACTACTACTACTACTACTACTACTACTACTACTACTACTTACTACTACTTATTTCTATCTCTTTCTAGACCTTAGAAATCCTCATTTTCAAGCTTTACATTCCTATTTACATGCAATAATGTTCTCATGTCAGCTACGAAGATCGGACTGGTTCGACGAAACAATCCAATCCGTACGAATTCTAAGTTTCTTAATGTATCCGCATTCTGCATCTTGTTCTTGTCATTATTGAAATGACGAAGATAGCCAACGTTATAAGTGAGTTAGTCATTACGAAAGAGACGTAGAATATTCTTGAAAATTAATTTTCCTCGAACAGCTTTTCTCCTTTCGAAAATTACTTATCAACTGTGTACAACTAAAGGGAATAATGATAAAACGATCCTCTTGTAATACAATCCGATTTAATTTCCGACGATCAAAAGAAACCACATTGAAGGCCGTAGAAATGATTTCTATGAAAAAGGGAGGACACATTTCGAGGATCCAGTTTCTCTAACAAGAACGAAACTTTCGAGCCAGTCTCGTTTTCTCTCGTTTCACGAGAGTTCATGTTATGAACAATCCTACGATTTGTCAACCGGAAGATCCGTCACTGACTTTCCCTTCTATTTCCTTCCTTTCTTCGTCATTTATATATATATATATATATATATATATATATATATATATATGCTTTTTCGTTTCAAGATACGGCAATACGACGATTAGAGTTATGCACGCTTGAACATTCATAATAGAGCCTAAAAAAAAATAATGATCATATATTTTAACGAGCATATAATTATTATACTATCATTGATCGTAGGTCGGAATATTTTTTAATAGTTTTATTTATTTATTTAAATTTTTTTTTTTTTTTTTTTTTTGTTCAAAATTTTCAATCCTATGTTAATTACGTCTGAATATAATTTATTATATTTAAGCTTAATTTAAATCATTGTTCGTATATATAGCTTGTTTTATATTAATTTACAATTTATTCGCTGTGTCAATTTTCATTTATTTACTGTTTATTTTGCAGTCTCAGTCATTTATTGATTTTATGATATTTTATCCTTAATGATATACTTATTTCTATTTGTATAGTAACGTTTAGTAATTTTTTTTATATATTGTATGTATGTGCAGTGAGAATAATTATAAATAAAAAAAAATGAAAGAAGATATGAAAATGAATATCGTACGAGTGATGATTGTTTAAATTGTTTCATTTATCAGCCGTTTGAGTTTTACAATTTTTTTTTTTTTTTTTTTTTTTTTTTTTTTTTTTTTTTTTTTTTTGTAAGAAACCTTTATCAAATTGTGATAACATTTAGAAAATGTTTAAGCACGTTAATGAAAATGCTAATCTATTACTTTACATATGTTAGATATTATTTTAGAATAATTAATTTCTTTCTAATCGGGATATTATTTTAGAATAATTAATTCCATTTTTTAATGTTCCATACGTTTTATTAATTTTTTTACGGTTAATTAAATTTTTATTAATTAGTTTATTAGCGTTTTATTTTTTTTTTTTTTTTTTTTATACTGTAGGTAAAATCTGATGGGTTTTTTCTTATTAGTTTCCCTTTGATCCTAATTCCGTACTTTCGCAGCCAGTTAATCAGTATGCTCTATTAATTTTGTCCTTATATCTTTTTATATGCTTCATAATTTTTTTTTCCTTTCCGAGGAAAATTACCTCGCTTCCGAACTACCATGAAGTGTAGGTATTTGCATCGATCTAAAAATGATCGCCAAAAGATAATTAATCTTTACTATGTGAAATTTTTTCCTATTATACATCATAGCAATATTGTAATAGATCCAAACAGATTTTATTATCGTTCTGTAAATTAATTTATTTCAACGCTTTTTAATCCTTATATTTTAATCATAAGTTTAAACATTTTATGTATGTCATGATAATTCAAATAAGGTAAGCTAGATTTTCCTTAAAAAGAAAAAGAAAGAAAGAAAGAAAGAAAAAAAAAAAAAAAGAAGATGAGCCTGAGAATATGATAAGATAATATTGACTAAAAAATATTCAAAAATATTACGTAGATATTATTATCGTATTAAAATTTCTCACATCTCAGATATTTCTCCATCCTGAAGAATATTATTATATCAAATTATTTTCCTATTCTAATCTGTTAAATTTATTCTTTCGTATAAAATCGTAAAGAAAAAAATAGAAACAAAAAAACAAAAAAAAAAAAAAAACAAAAAGAAGAAACCATCAGCTACTTAATTGAAATCTATTATTATTATTATTATTTTTTTTTTTATTTTTCTTGAAAATATTACGTTTTAAATAATTATTTTTCTTCTGGTACCAGAGGATAAAGGAAATTTTTGTATGGCAGGTGATTATTTCATAGGAACGAACGAGGGAATGAGAGAAAATTCGAAAACGGGACACGACGGAGCGCATAAAATTTAATCTCAAGAGTAAAGCGGATGAAAACGATTATACTCGTCTTGAATACAGTTTACGAGGAAAAGCAGGAAAAGCAGGAAAGGGTTCACTGTGTCTCTAAGTGACGTGGCCTTTCTTCTAGAATATCCTCGGGAAAGCACCGCGGAAAATCGAGAAAATGTTTCCCTCGTGAGAGATTAGGTGAGACGTCGACGATGGGAATTGAAAGAGAAAGAGAGAGAGAGAGGAGAGTGAGGAGAGTGAGAGAGAAGAGGGTTATAGGAGGGTTGAGAGGGTGTAGGCAAGGTGCGAACACGAAGACGACAGTGATGCAACAACAACGTTGGAAGACAGAGTTCAAAACTACCAAAGTCACTCAATGACAAAGGCGAGTTCATAGCGAGGACTGAGTAACAACCAATACTTTATCTCTCGGTAAGTTTAAATACAATTCGAGAGGAGAATAAAGTTGATTCCAAATTTTCTAGGTGGATCTTAAAAATCAATTTTCTCTTTCTCAAGAGGACTTTTTCAGACTAATTTTTTTCTTTTCTTTTCTTTTCTTTTTTTTTTTTTTTTTTTTTTTTTTTTTTCAAATTATCAACAAATTTCTAACGCTTACATTAATGGCTTTACAAATGTGAAAAGAAAAAAAATAAATAAATAAATAAATAAATTAGTCGAAAAAGTGTCATTATATTAAAAATCAAATGATTGATCTTTAAATGCAACCTAAACATTTTCGGCCGATATTTTGTATTTATTGTAAATAATCGGGTAAATTTTTTTTTCTTTTTTTTTTTTTTTTTTTTTTTTTGAACTTCCTTCACTATAACTTTTCTTTTATTTCTTCGTTACAAATAATAATTTCTTCTCATTGGCAACGTTGATTTGATTTGTTTTTCTTTCTCTCTTTTTCTTTTCATTTTTTCGTTTCAACTATCATTTTAATCGCTCACGTATTCATGTATATATATATATATATATATATATATATATATATATATATATATATATATATACTTTGAAAGTAATTACAATAAAGTTGTTTTTTGCTTACTCGTTTTGTTAACTATTTAAATTAAAAGTCGGCGTTAATCTTATAATGCATAAAGATCAATATATAACGTAATCTTTTAAAGGTACCTATTATTTGCAAAACAAAAACAAAATTTCAATTACTTTAACCAATTCAATGATTGCACGTGATCAATTAAAATAAGATTGATCAATTAAATACATACGTATAACAATATATCTTAAAACATAATAATTTTATATACTTTATGATGTATTATCTCAAGTTAGAAAATCTTGTCTAAAAAAGAAAAAAAAAAGAAAAAAAAAATAATAATAAAAAATAAAAATAAAAAGAGAAATTTCTTGAATTATATCTCCAAAATTCTTCTATCGAATTATTTTTATAATGCATTCGCATTCTAATGTATTTTCTTTTTGTTTTTTGTGTTTTTTTTTTTTTTTGTCAGTGCATTAAATAAAGCACTGAACGTTATGAGAGTCACAGAAAAGCTCTCGATATTTTCTTCTTCCACGAATGGTGAATGTCGAGAGGTAATGTCGTGACACGACAGAATAAAAGGAATTGTAATTAGAAGAGACGAATAAGAGAGAAGTAGGAAAGAGATTGTGGAACACATAGACAGACGAAGAGAGAGAGAGAGAGAGAGAGAGAGAGGGAGAGAGGGGTGGGAGAGAGGGGGGAGAGGAGACTAGAAGAGAAAGCAAAGACGCGACCACTTAGAAATGCAGGAGGTCTCGCGCAACGAGTTGGGGTAAGCGCAAACGAGCTACGCCTTCGAAGGTTAAACCCGGTGTGTACCGTTCAATTAGAGAAAACCAAGAAAACGATTCAACCGTGTTACGTCTTGGAGCATGCACGGTTTGAATGCAAGTTCGAACTTCACGGAGAATGTGCAGCTGAGGAGGAGTTCGAGTTTAGTCAAGACGGGAGAGTAAAGAGAGAAGGAGATTCTTCGAAGGTAGAACTGAAGGAACGAAGCCTGAGAAAATGTATAGCGAGTGAGAGGTAACTAAATGGGAATATAAAATAGAGAGAGAAAGAAAGAGAGAGAGAGAGAGAGAGAGAAAGAGAATATTTAGGTAGTTGAAAACCGGTGACAGACTTAACAGAAGGTTGAGACAAGGAAGATGACGCTATCACGTTACTCTTCTTCTATAGAATAGAGACAATGATTGTTGAACAAACGATGCAGTTTACGACAAGGGAAGATGATCACGTAAATACCACGTCTTCTTGACATGTTCTAAACCTGCGGACGGTCCGTTATCAGATATACACACACACATATACACATATCGGATTCACAAGGTGCTACGAGAATAGCAATGACAGCGGGTTACGTTTTAGACCGAAGGAAGAGACTCTTATAGCACGAGAAAGCGTTTCCATTCCTCCAAATCTACCGAGACAACACTTCTCCTTTCATTTCCTTCTCTCTCCCTCTTCATCTCTCTCTCTCTCTCTCTCTCTCTCTCTCTCTCTCTCTCTCTCTCTCATTTTTTATTTTTCTCTATCAACCTTGTTGCGAATTGCACCTAAGGGCGTTGTCTTGAGAAACCTCTGCAACGTCAGTTTGTTTCCAGAATTTATTTTAGAAACGACTTCTTGACTTCTTGAAATGAAGTGTATATATATATATATATATATATATATATATATATATATATATACTTGTGTATTTATATATATGGGATTTTTATATAAGGAGTTTAATAGTTTAAAGTTTATATAATTCTTAATACTTTCTATGTAAGATTAATTTCTATGTAAATACAAAATATTTACGTTTACATATCGATCACTTTGCATCATTGTTTGAAAAACAATATTATATTTAGAAAAAAACTTCTAAAGGAAATAAAAATATGATATACGTATCCATAATATTATATTCAATTTATATTATATTCAATATTATATTAAGCTTGAAATACATATCGTATAAAACGTGTGTAGTGCAAAAAGTGGGCCGATTACTCAAGAGTTAAAATTGAAAGTGACAATGATGAATTCACTCTCGTTTGTGGAATTTGATAATCGGATTAAATTCAAAAAAACTACCCCTATTCTATGTTCTACATACGGGGATAAAATATACGCTCTTTAATTTTTATTTATGAAACATTTAGTTGTTGACTTTCATTTAAATATATAAATATTTTAAGATAAAAAAATGTTTAAAAAGAGAGAGAAAGAGACAAAGCCAGAGAGAGAGAGAGAGAGAGAGAGAGAGAGAGAGAGACAGAGAAACAAATTTTTGTTTTTAATTTTTGTTTCTCGTATTATTTACACTTTTAGCTTCAAACTCTTTATTTATATATTCAATGAATTTTTACGGTCGATTATCTTTTTTTTTATATTATCAATATTACCGTACAATATTCCGCGTGATATCAATATTTACAATTTATTTATGTTAATACGACACATGAATAAATATATGTATATAAATCATATAGCGTGTAATTTTTTAATGTGTATCCTCGTTTTCTTCATCGCCATCAACGTTTTAAATATAATCCAGAGATTACGCAGATAGAATCTCCAATCAAATTTCATTTCTATGCAAAATGTTTACTCTTCTCTACGCTTATCCCCGTTATTAACACGTTCGTCTTTTTCCCTCCGTATTTTTTTTTTTTTTATTTACCCTGATAAAAGAAAAGACTGATCCTGTTTATCACATCAACGACACGATTTCTCTCCTAGATATTATCGCAACACGAACGACGAATTCCCATGCAACGTCGTAACGCGAATAGTTTCATTCCCAGGCAATTTTTCATTTATTAAAAGACAACAAAAAAAGAAAGATGAAAAGGTATAGAAAGAAAAAAAAAAAAAAAAAAGAAAAGAAAAGAAAAGAAAAAAAGAGGAAAAAAGAAAGAAAATAAACAAACATAAAATATCCAGAGTGTAAAAGGAGAATACACACCCACACACGCACACACATTTTCTAGAATTCTCATGAACGCAAACTCACGGTCAAAGGATCTATTTTCATGAGTATACATGCTAGCGTTTTACATAAAAGACACGGATTACCAAGGAAATAAGTATATATATATATATATATATATATATATATATATATGTGTGTGTGTGTGTGTGTGTGTGTAGATGTAGATGTGGAAACGAGAGGGATGAAATAAGAAGGGATAGAGGGGTAAAAGGAAGAAAGGGTGATCTTCGTGCGCGTTGCATTTTCATTCTTTGTCAAAACATCTCTGACGTTTCCGCGATATCACCGCGATTGTTGACATTCCATACCAAGCGGGATAGAATTCGAAAGCCATCCACGATCTTTCCTTACGCTTCTATCTGGAAAATTTTCATCGGTAACCCAGGGACAACCACCACCACCACCACCACCAACTCTACCACGACCGTCACTACCATCACGACCATTACTACCAACCACCAACCAGTACCACCACCACTATCACTAGTATCTTTTTCTTTCGTAAGCGTAAAAGGCAAACGTACGGGAATCCCCGATGTTCCCGAATTCCCTTCGAGGTATCCCACCGCGACTGAGAACGCTTGCAAATTCCAAAGCCACGATAGAAAGTGCAAGAGAAAGATAGAGTTAGAGATAGGATGAGTTGGGTGAGTATGAAAGAGAGAGAGAAAGAGATAGAGAGATAGAGATAGAGAGAGAGAGAGAGAGAGAGAGAGAGAGAGAGATAGAGATAGAGAGAGAAAGAGATAGAGAGAGAGAGAGAGAGAGATAGAGAGAAAGAGCGTTTCGTATTTTATATATGCATCTACATATACAGATGTAGGTGTATATACAGTCAAAGTTGTATACTTTAACGTATACCTGTGAGAAAGGGAAAGAGAGATAATTCAACGCTTCTCTATTTCTCTTTTCCCCTTTTGCCACTTGCAGAAATTCTACGAGTATTCGAACGCAAATAACATTCTCTTCGTAGTGTGCGTTATATACGCAATGAGAAAGGGAAAGATCGTATCTATCAAACGGTCGAGATGAGAGAGGGGGAGAGGGAGGGAGGAGGAAGGGAAGGAGACATAGAGAGAAAGCAACGAACGAGAAAGCAAAATACGATTCTCTCTCTCTCTCTCTTTCTCTCTCTTTCTCTTTCATTCTAACTATGTAGAGAGTTTGAAGGAAAAGCCCATTGCTCGTTCAATCGATCCTATGTCCTTTATAGGGTTACTTGTCCGTGCTAAAGTATCATTCTTCTATCCCTTTCACAACCCTTATATTTCGACGATGCGTCTAGACTTTGGACTTACTTCACTTTGTATGAGCAACGATTGTGAAGCGAACGACTTAAGAATTTGTATGCCTTCGGTATTTTAATCGAACGTCGATTTCACTTTATATTTCTTTCGTTTATTTACGCGTTCGAATAAAGTCGTACGATTGAATCTAATTGATTTTATGGCGGAAAAAAAAATCGATGCTCCTTCTCTTTTCTTGATACTTTTTTTTTCTTTTTTCTCTTTTCTTTTTTTTCTTTTTTTTTTTTTTTTTTCTCTTCTTTAATTCATAATTTTCTATGAACATCATTATGTGAATTTTGTTTTACGAGAACGATTCTAATCAATTATTCCTTCATCTAACGTTTATATTGTCTCATATATTTTTCATGATATAGGGGAGAAAAAGTTATCAAGATTGTAAAGTATACGATATTTTATATATTTATGTATTAATGTATTTATATGTTTCCTTCTCGATATATATTTTTATGCAAGTTTTACTAACAAGTTATATAATATTTGAAATTGTACTTAGATTTGAGAAATTGATCATTTAAACATCGTATCTCTTTTAGAAGTAATATATTCTCGTTGAATGGATATAATAGGAAACAAGATTTCAAAAGAAAAAAAAAAAGAAAAAAAAAAAAGAAAAAGAAAAGAAAAAATGAAAAATGAAAAAAAAAATGAAAAAAGGCTTTTAATGTTACAGATGTAATTTATAAACTTTTTCATCTGTATATATATATATATAAATATAAAATCTGTATATACACCTTTCGTTCTTTTTTTTTTTTTTTTCTTACTTTATATATTTCCTATTGGATTTATTTAACTTATACTAAGTAATAAAAAGAAAATTTGCCGAGTTATGTTTGATACGGAACTTTCTCTTACATACACGAAAGAAATCATAAGTTTCGATTAGGGAAAAAGAAGAAGAAGAAGAAGAAGAAGAAGAAGAAGAAGAAGAAAAAGAAGAAAAAGAAAAATAAAAGAGACAGAAAGGAAGGGTTCTCGAAATCTCAAAGTGATAGAGAATCGACGACAACGAGAATGAGAACGAGGACGAGAACAAGAACTACTCGTAGGTTCCTACCAAATGAAAGAAAATAAAGACCCATCAGATCGATTCTAACGATTCCTTCTTTACTTCGACTCTCTCAATGAGGGTTTACTTGTCCGTATAAGAGAGAAAAAGAAATAAAGTGAGAGAGCGATAGAGAGAGAGAGAGAGAGAGAGAAAGTGTCTTTGAAATCAACGACGGTACAGATTCCTCTTATTCTCTTATATTCCCTCGGAATTTTCTCTCCCCCCTCCCTTTTTCTTTTTCTTCCTTTTATATTTTTCTTTCCTTCGAGATAACCATTGGTTGAAACTGAGTTTATTTGGTCCATAGTATTATATTCTATAGGTCCCCGATAGATGTTCTCAGTACCAATGATCTATGGAGCCTGATCTGATCCACCTACTCCTATACTACTGCACGGAATGACGCGTCTACATGCGGTTTTGCACATGCGAATACGATAAATCACAGTGAATATGAGGTCGAAACCGAGCATGCATGGGAGAGGAGAGGAGAGTAAGGGGTCACCATTCGAAACAGGTCGAACGTCTATGGCAAGCGTTTGCAGTTTCTCTCTCTCTCTCTCCTCTGATGTGCCCTCGCCTCCTCTCTCTCCCTCTCTCTCTCTCTCTCTCTCTTGCATTCAACCTCTCTCCCTTTCTCTCCCTCTCCCTAAACTCCCCCTCTTCCCCTTGCAATTTACTGATCGATGATTCTCTAATGGCAGCTGTTGTCGCTTCTAACGGACACGGTGTCACCTGACACTTACAAAATTAAGAGCTACCGCCATAAACATATTTCATGGGGAAATTAATCCTACTGTTATGGCCAATCTTATATAAGAGGATCTATTTTCCAATAGCAAAAGGAGACAAGTAGATATTATCGATATATCGGACAAACGTTTGGGCTTATCGGAATAAAATATAATAACGAGGCGATATCGAAAACATTTCAAGGGACAGAGAGAAATCGTTAAAGGAAGAAAGAAAAAAAAAAAATATATATATATATATATATATACATATAGACAATGCATTTGTATATACCTCTTTGGCATTTCTTTTTTTTTATCTCTCTCGTTTTTTTTCTTTTGTTCTTTTTCTTATTTTTTTCCTTTCATTCCATTGTATTTCTCTCTCTCTCTCTCTCTTTCTCTCTCTCTCTCTCTCTCTCTCTCTCTCCCTCCCTCTCTCTCTCTTTCATTTTTTTTCCTTTTTTTTCCACCCATAAAAATCATTGAACGCGAAAGGATGAATTTAAATCGTATCGTTTCATGAGAACGCCAGGTTTCAAGCCGTTGGATGCGTTAGTCAAAAGGGATAGGTTTCGATAATACCACCAACGCGGATCGACTTTCTTTCGAGTTACCACAAAATGCGTGACGTTCGAGCTTTCACAGGAGAACCTGTCGAGTACAGTACTGGCTTTACGTGAAAACCATTTTCGAATAAATATGATAAAGAGATAATACGATTTATCATGTTCCCATTTTAACTTATATCCGTTTATGTCGTATTACGACATGTAAATGAATTAATGGAATAAAAATGATAGTTTTGATTTTTACAATTTTATTGTTAAATTTATTAAATATCATTAAATATGTCGAAAATCTTTCGATATTTTATCTCGTTTAAGTTATCGACATTTGGCAAAACCAACATCACCCTCTATTTCGTGAAATTCGCGTTTCATGGAGTAACGTAAATGTAGATTTTGTCATAGATTTTCTGACATGGAAGGTTCGTAAATACGAAGATCCACGAAAGATTTACTCGCGAGTTTACTTAGCCTTCCTATCTCGAAATATGTACCTAAGTAGTTACAAATGTAAATCCTATGACTTTTGTCGTATATAACAGAAAATTTCGATAGAATTAAGTAATATTATGAAAAGTTCTATTGAAATAATAAACTTAAAGAACGTTAACAGGATAAAAAAAAAAAAAAGGATCCGTTGCTTCTTCTTAATACAATCTTCTTTTATCTTTTCCTCCACTTTATTCTCGTTATTCGATAATATCACGAATGGTTAGAATAGAGAAACAGTCAATGTATAGACAGAGTATTAAGTCTATATACATCGTACACTTAGATTTCAATTGCCGAGTTGCAAATGATGTAGGGGTAGTTTATAAAGCACCTACTACGTGGATATATGAGTACGCGTAATTATGTTTACCATAGAAGCATATATCCAGATATATATCCTTACCCCCCTTGTTTAGAATTCATAGATAGCATTAGATCTCTACAATATATTTGAAACATCCATCGTAATGCTTTTTCCTCCTCCCCCCATTATATGTGAACTCGTCACGGGAAAATACTTCTCTACTTTTTGATATGGCATAGGGTAAGACGTGTGAATCCTCGACTCACAAGAGATTTATTCGAATCAAGATATTCCTTGGCTACGATCCCATCACGAGCAAACGTTTACCCCGTAGATGCATTTAAGGTGCAAAGATATCTTATGAAAAGATTCTCAATGCTTGCACGATCCTTCTTCATTTTTATTCCCATGCCAAGGCTGTTCATAAAATTAAATAGTAGATTGGTTTTTAAAGCGAGGGTAGAAAAAGATATTACATACTTTCTTCACTAACGTCAAAATCACATCGTATACTATACAATATATATCTATTCAAATATATAGTGGGGGTGTGTGTACGCGCGCGCGCGCGTGGATATACATATATATATATATATATTTATAGAGAGAGAGAGAAAATATATAGTGTGTGTTTGTGATATATAGGGTAACAATAACCATGATTTTTAAGGCACTTACAAAGGTCTAACAGAAAAAAAAAAAAAAAAAAAAGTCATGAATAGAAATTTTAAACTTTCTTACAATAATAATCATTGACAAGACACTTATAAAAGAAAAAGATCATCCTAACTTTTTTTTAAACATAACAACTGTATTTTTATATAAATGTGTTTTAATATAAACGTAAAAAATAATAAAATAAATTTAGTGATTACACACAATGTTATTATAAATTACATTACAATTCAATAGAAACAATAATTAATGCATAGTTATAAAAATTGAGTAATATTAAAAAAAAAAAAAAAAAAAAAAAAATTAGAAATTATGATCTAATTATTTATTGTAATTTAAATATGTTCAATGAAAATTGTTGGATCGGTTTTATTTGGTCCTGCTTGATCCTATCCGATTTTATTCGATCCTATTCGGTCCTATTCAATCTTATGCGATCTTTTTCGATCCTCTCAGATTCTATTTGATTTAATTCGATCCTATTCGATCCTATTCGGTTTTATTTGGTCCTATTTTGTACAATACGATGTTATAAACACATATACCATTTTAAATAAAATAAACTTATAATAATAAACATTTATAAGTTTATATACGTTATTGTATATATACATACATTTAACAATCGTTACATAAGAATTCAGATAGTCAATAGAAAGTGATAAAAATGATTAGAATTTTCTTAGACAAACGTCAATCAATTTTATTCGCTACTTTCTTAACTATCTATCTATCTCATTCTTCATGAAGCTACCTAAAATAGATTAAAAGAATATGAATGCATATATATAAACATACAATTGCATTCATTCACGAAAGGATCGGGATTAAGCAGTTTTCGTATTAAAATAAGAATAAATGCAAATAGAGAAGGGATTCAACAATGGTAAATACAAGCACGGTAGCCTGAATAAAGATTTCTAATTAATATTCCTTTCCGTTGCGGTTTCTTCAAACATTTGTAAAGATCATTTTGTTATCCTTCCCTTCCTCCTTCTCCTCCCTCTCCCCCCCCCCCTTTATATATATAGAAAGAGAGAGAGAGAGAGAGAGAGAGAGAGAGAGAGAGAGAGAGAGAGAAAGAGAGAGAGGGACAGAGAGACAGAGACAGAGATTTATGTAAAAAATATTTTTTGCATCAAAAGCCGAAGAGATATTTAGGTGACCTTACTTAAAAGGACCACTCTTTATAAACGTGTGTTATATATATATATACACACACACACACACATAAATATATATATATATATATATATATGTTCCAATATTACTACTATCTCTATCTTTGCCACAAGTCGAAAGGTAAATAGTCCGAATGCGAATCATCTCGGTAAATATATCTCCCGATACGTCATGGAACTCTCATGTTACATAGAGTCGTTTATAACATGGGCAAGGTTATGATATAGTACAGTTGTGATAAATAATACACAGTTTGGGAAGTCTCTCTTCTCATACTATTCCAGAAAAGTAAAGGTGTATGTACAGCGAATAAAAGTGTTAGCCGGAAATAACGAGTATTTCTCTACTTACTACCGGCCATCGATTTTGTGCTTACGACTTTTTACAATAAATTTGCTCCTATTAAAAAGTCGAACGATTCTTTTCCTCTTCTCTTCTTCATACTCAAACATACCTTTTGATAACAAAAAATTTTCAACGATTTACGAAGAATACTCGTAAAGAGATAGATTAATTCATTTCTTTTTTTTTTCTTTTTTTTTTTTTTCTTTTTTCTTTTTTCTTTTTTCTTTTTGTCTAAGCTCTATGCGTATTATAAAATTTCTTTGATTAAAAAATTTCCATTTCATTTCTTTTCTTAATCAAAGATGATCTCTCTCTCTCTCTCTCTCTGGCTAATGATACTTCTCCTACCATCGATATCTTCGTAGAGAAAGAATTTATTTAAAGCGATTAAAAAACATCATAAACGTTGACAATTTAATATCAACGAAAGACAATGTGTCTTTTTCTAGTGATCCTTTTTTTTTTTCTTTTTCTTTTTCTTTTTTCACGTCGAACGTATAGGTAAGATGTATAGACTAAAATACAACGATAGATTCTACGATAGGGAATCTACCAACAATTAAAGTTCATAGAT
>NC_062203.1:2550000-2572500 GCF_912470025.1 Vespa velutina | reverse complement strand
GGCTTGGGGCAGAGTGGAATTGATGAAGCCGAGGACGGAGCAGAGAGTAGTGGTTTTCGAGGAGCCTGTAGAAACGACGTCGAGAAACGTCCGGTCTCGTCGGGGCTGCGATGTCGCTTAGAAAGGAGCTACCTGGGAAAACAATGGGATCCATCTGCATCCATGGGTTTCCATTACGACGATGGGCCAACGGTAGCTACCCATGGTAGTGGAAGGGCTCGACGCAGAGAAATCGTGCTCGTTTATCGTCTCGAATGATTCGATGAGTACCAGAGGGAAAGAGAAAGAGAAGATAGAGCTAGAGAGTGGGGAGAGAGAGAGAGAGAGAGGAGACATCTCTCTCCTATCATTGGTGCCTTCCAACCTTTCTCTTTACACACATCCGTTTATCCAACCAGTTCTGTACTATTTCTCTCTAGAGAACACTGAATAGAAGTTGGTCGAGGCATACGGCTTATGGACATTCCGACTATACTTCGTTGCTTCTCCTCCGTGTTAATGGCCGATAATCCTGTGGTATCGGAGAACGCGCGCGAGAACATATATACTATTCTCTACACGGTGTCTATTCTCTGTATACATACATACATATATATATATATATATATATATATATATATATATATATATATATACATAAACGTATACATACATGCATACATATATACGTATATAATAGTTACGTTGCCGTCGACATCAACAGCCCATGAGATCTCTCCCCTAGCTGCGTAACGTCAAACGAAACATTTCGGTCGCGTTCCCCCTATGAGAAATACCTCGGACCCCACCCGGACACGTCGACGCCAATTAAACTTAACCACAATTGGCGAGGTTGCTGTGCTGGTTTAGCCGAGCAGAACCCTCTGCAAATTGTAATGGACACTCGACGAGCACAACTACGTTTCTCTTTTCGCCTTTCTCTTTCCAATTTTGGTTTATCATCTATATCTCCTCTTTGTTCTTTTTTTTTCTTTTTTTTTTTTTAACATTTATGAGAAGATAGGTGAAAAATCACATCGATTTTTCTAGTTTAATCGAATTTATATGAGATCAATGCTATATTTTTGTATGACAGGGAGCAAGAGAAAAAAAAATGAAAAAAGAGAGAGAGAGAGAGAGAGAGAGAGAGAGAGAGAGAAAATTTGTCTGATCGTGAACATTGAATGCAAGATCAGGTGATTGCGATTCGATCGATTTTGCACGGTCACTAGGATTCATCCTGAAGTGAAAGCCGTTCATCAAATTGGCTTGCAGAGGAACGAGCGACGATGAGTGTATAAAAAGAGTCAACGGGATGATGAGATAGCTTGGCTGGGCTGGTCATTAGGACTCTTTTTAATAACGTCGAACGGTGACAACAAGAAGAAGCGTTTGGTTGAAGAAATTAGAGTGGCGTGTCGTGTCAATGAGAAGAAGCCAATTCGTTGATGTACAAACGATCGAGTATTATTAGACTCAAAACGAAAAAGGACAACCTATTTTTTTTTTTATCTTTTCTCCGTTCACTCCCCCCCCCTTCTCCCCCTTCTTTCTCCTTCTATTTTCTTTTATCCTTCGGCTATGCTCGTCGTACTCGATTCAAGCCGACCTGAATTTCTTCTTGAAGCTCGCGATTACTTCGACCAAGCTCTCCTCCAATCCCAACCACGTGTCTTATTCGTATTTATAGGATATTCAAAATTTCCCAAGCCAGAGTGCGTGAGATATTTACGACTTTACCGACCGTGGTATTAGTATATCCATCGGATATCCAATTTCCGCCGTGTTATCCAAAATCCAAGGCAATAACTTTTGCGCGATATCCGCGGGGTTACGTCGCATGTATTTCGTAGATTTTCACCGAATATTAATTGCGTTCCATGAGCATATTTGTTCTACCGACGTTTCAAATAACGACGACCAATGGAAAGCGAACAATTAAATGCTCGAATAACGGGATAGAAAATGTTTGCGTTCATTCAAATATTACCAGGAAAAGTGCTTCTCTATACTTTTATTTTCATCATTTATCAGTCCCCCTTTGTGTTTGCATAAAGAAAAAGGAAAAAAAAAGAAAGAGAAGAAAAAAAAAAAAGGAAACAAAAAGAGAATAAAAAATAATACAACTGAAATAATCTGTTTAAATTCAACCAAGTACCGAAAAAATTTAATAACATTCGAGATATTAAATAATATTCGTTATCAACGAAATATAATCTTTCTTTATTTTCTCTTATCTTTTTTTTTTCCTTTTTTTCTTTTTTTGTGTAATTTGTTTTCTTATATACGTATTAAAACAAGCCTAAAATTGTAAACATTTAATATCCATGATTATATCTCTGTCGATGAGAAACAATAGAGAAAGAAAGTTTTCACTTGAAAATTATATTATTCATTAAAATCGATACTTCTTTGAATGAAATCCAATATTCCTTTGCTTTAATACACGAAATAGAAAGTAAATTGTGATATTCAAAGCTTTTGATATCAGATCAGTCACCCGGAAAGATTATCAAATTAACTTTTATATAATTTTTACGTCTGATAAAACTCTGCCAATAATAGAATATATAGAAAATATATAACTATAAATTTACCAACATGATATATATATATATATATATGTATCACTGAATTTCGTACGAAGAATAGAAAAGAAAGAAAGACAAAAAAGAAAAAAAAAGAAAAAAGAAAAGAAAAAAAAGAAAAAGGGAAAATGACATATGTACTTCGGTCGATATATCTTCGTTACTCGGACAACATCTATCCATGTGTCGTGGAGGACGACAGGACGATTACGTCATTCGAAATCCAGAAGGACTCGACTGGCTGGACTCCGATCTCTTTGCTAGATGGAACGATCTCCTTTCCTCAAATCCATCTTCCAATAAAAGCGGCTAATGACTATGTTCGGCACGTTCGATCTCACGTCTTATCTCATCTAATACTATACATCGTTTTCATCTCTGCACAGTGGTTTTTAGTCATATATATAAATATATATATATATATATATATATATATATATATATATATATATATATATATATATCAAGAGTTAAAGTAACCGTACGTCGTCTATGTGTTACACACAACAAACCAGTGAAGCTTTTGCACTGGGAGAAACTAAGAAAGAGATCCAACCTCCCCCTCCCCACCCCTTTCCCCGTAAGATGCGCGGGTGTGAGAAAGGGAATCCCGTTCCACTGTGTGTTATCCGAGGAGGACACATCTCAAGTTTCAGAGTAGAACAAACGGCACGTCGTACTGTACATGTCTACTGACAACCCTATAGAGACTGCAAGTCGGTTCTTGAGAGTAGTTAATGAATGGGTTAGATAGGGATAGTAGAGGATAGCAGGTAAAGGAGGAAGAAGGATGGATGGATGGATGTATAGAGAGAGAGAGAGAGAGAGAGAATCCAATGGGCATAGCCCATCAGACCGGCTGGTTCGACTCGTTACTCGATTTCCTCTTACTTCGTCGGTATTCCAGGAACCATCTCGTGAGATTCGATGACACCGCAAAGGCACGTACGTAACTGCCTCCGTCTTGACTTTAAAAAGAAGCCACGGTCGACCTGAATTCTCTTTCTGTCTCCTTTCTCTCTCTCTCTCTCTCTCTCTCTACTTCTTTCTTTTTCGAGCTAAAACGTTTCCCGTGACGAGTCTAGTTTGAAAGAAGTAAACCTTTCGCGAATGACTAAACTCGGACACTATCACTGTGGTCTAGGGTCGTTAAAAAGTCGAATGGATTCGAATCTCTACGTAGCTACTTTATTTAAGTTTTATCTTCTTCCTCTTTTTCTTTATCCTTTTCTTTTTCTTTTTGTGTGTCTTACTTCCCCTATTTTATACGTTCTTATCTTTTTTCTTTCTTTTCTTTTCATTTCTTTCTTCTTCTTTTTTTTCCTTTCTTTTTTTTTTTTTTTTTTTTTTTTTTTTTTTAACACGACCGAAGGAAATTCTTTACGTATTTTTAGATATCACATAAAAATGTAAATTTTCGTGTGTATGTGTGTGTGTGTGTCTGCGAGTGTATACGTATTTATCCATTTTTTCGTCTAAATAGCCAAATGAATTGACTTGAAAATCATATAAAAGAATTAAAAAAAAAAAAAAAAAAAAAAAAAAAAAAAGAAAAAAAAAATTGGTTGTTTTCAACGAAGATTTACATGTTATTCAGATTCGATCCAATTTTTGGTTTTAAAATTGCTATAGAAGAAAAAAAGGAAAAGAGGAGGAAAAAAAGGGGGGAAAAAAAAATAAAAGAAAAAAAAGAAAAAAAAAGAAAAACAAATCATAAAAAAATCAGACCGTACGAAGGAAATGTAAAATTATTGAAAATATTAAATGGAAAATATATACATATAAAAAAAAAAAAAGAAAAAAACAAAAAATGGTGTCAGTTATAAAATCATTAATTTCATCGATTATTTTCAAACGATGTTAATCATTCTTGGTCAGAGACACAAAAATACTTCAATTTTTTGTTCTCTTAATTAACTGACTGGTACAACGACCACTCTGGAACGATCGAATTCTATTCTCTAAACGTCGAACTCGAGAGCTGTTCGAGATATTGATTAAGGTAATTACGATCGGGTTTAGCTCGTAACGAACAAAATACCGTAACTTCTCTCTCTCTCTCTCTCTCTCTCTCTCTCTCTCTCACTCTCACTCCCTCTCTCTCTCTCTCTCTTTTTCTCTCTCTCTCTCTCTCTCTCTCTCTCTCTCTCTCTCTCTCTCTCTCTCTCTCTCTCTCTCAACATCCCATCATTTTCTTTCTTTTGTCCGACATCCATCCATTTATCCTCTGAGTACTCATCCTTATCTCTTTTCAACGTGCTTCAGCGCCGTTTCGTCATTTTTTATTATAATAAGGCAAAGTAACGCCGAGCACCGAGTGAACGGGATTTTAATCTGCATCGGATTATGCCATCAAAGAACGATGCATCTCGTTACGTCGAAGCCGCGCGATAAACTACATTCTATACTTGCTCTTCTTCTCTCTAGACAATTCCTGCTGTTCGTAGGACGAAATTGTTAGCAAAAAAGCTTTTCACTTTCATTAACACTCTCAAAGTACTTCTGTGAGTGAAAAAGAGAAAGAGAAAGAGAAAGAGAGAGGGGGAGGGGAGAGAGAAATGATAATATTAAAAAAAAAAATAAAAAAAAAATAAAAAAAAAAAATTAACTTGTAACAAAAGTTACTCGTCACATAGGAAAAAAGTTGCCAATTGTGGTAAAGGTATCCTAATTTAGGTACATACCAATTTACATATAATAAAAAAAAAAATAGAAAAAAAAAAAATAGAAAAAAAAAAATAGAAAAAAAAGAGAGACTTTTCCTCCAATATTGATAATAAAAACAATCGATAAAGAAAAAGTTTTACCTATAAAATTACTTCATAAAATCCTGTGTTAGCATTTTAGCGCATATTAAACTTCTCGTCAATGTTATTTTTACGAAGTATAGTTAACATTGATTTGCGTATAAGAAGATAAGCCATTGTCCGTTATTGATTTGTATACATAAGTTCGTAGGTAATAATGAAATAAAAATATTTGTCGAATTTGAAGCTTAAATTTCGTTATGCGCCTGTAATGATTAGAAAAATGAATTACTGATGATTCCTGATATATAAATTAAATTAAAGATTCTTCAATTTCGTTGGGGCAAATGTCGTAACAGAAAAAAAAAAAAAAAAAAAAAGAAAAAAAAGAAAAAAAAAACTTTGTTTCTGTTGTAAGCATAATACACTGATTGCATAATTTTCTCGAGATTAAAAATTCCCAAATTAGCGTTCCTCTGGCAACTTCATTTGCGTAGGTGCTACATGTTTTAAATATTCGTTCTTTTTTTTTTTTTTCTTCTCGACACATATAGCGCGTACACAGTTTCAATTTCCACGGTATATGAAGTACTAATTAAGAGTATGCTAAATTTTATACACTTTCAATCTTAGGATGAATTCACATATCTTTTCACAATATCTGTTAGCACAATAAATAACTTTTTATAAATTAATACAAATTAAAATAACGTTATTACATTTTATTTTTAGAATTGAAATCATTAAAAATATTAATTAATTTCAATTGGATATATAGCGTTAATCGATTTTTATATCATCGGCCATTTCTAAGCAATTCATTCGTTTAACAAAATTTAACGAATAAAAAAAAGTTTCCTTAATTTCATTAATCACTCACTAAGTACCCTATTTTTCGTCAGACAGAAAGAAAAACGAAATATTAGATAATATTATAACTAGTTTCTAACGAGACTTATTCTTCACGTATTATACAAACACTAGACTAAACTGTTAGTTATAAAATAATTATGAACTTAGGTAGATGTAATGAAAATAAACGTGCGCTACCGGTGTGATATAAAAAAAAAAAAAAAAAGAAAAAAACACAAATATACTGGCTTTATTAAACTGTAACTTGGGGATAAAAAAAAAAAAAAAGAAAGAAATTAGAAACGAAAGGAAGAAATAATACTTAGTCTTACTTATGAAATACGCTTTATATCGACGCTTCGTTTTAGACTGAAGAAGATTTTTCTGACACGAGTTACTCATACATGTGTATGTATGTTTTGCCTTTGAAGATAAAACGAGCACTTCATACTATTTGTTATCAAAACAAACAAGATCAAAGCTAACATTCAAAATAGTATCACTGCAGATATTTTCCTGGAGGAGAAAAAAAAAAGAAACGAAAAAAAAAAAAAAGCTTTATTCGTTTTCGTAGAGAAAAGAAAAAAGAATTATTTATAATAAAAGAATATTAATTGCACGATATTGTTCGATATCATTGATCAATTGAAACATTACTTTATTGCATTACAAAGCGTTATCTTTGATGCAGAAATTGATACCCTTTGACTAATTCTAAGCAAAATTATTCATAGAACGAAATTGGAAAGCAGAGAATTTTGCGCTTATATTAACATACTTAAAACATTTATTTCATGAAACATAAACAGAGACAGATAGATAGATAAAAAGAGAGAGAGAGAGAGAGAGAGAGAGAGAGAGAGAGAGAGAGAGAGAGAGAATATTAGATAAATGAATCTAAAATAAAAAATTATTCATTACGTATAATAATCCAAAATAGAAAATTTATGAGTATTCATGGTATTAGTTAAATACTAACTAATATCGTATAGATTATTACTATTATTATTAATTAATTAAAACATTATTTTCTTTTTTACTTTACAAGTCCCATATCGGTGATACAAGAATCATTTGCGCATTAACTATTTCTAAGTAATTATTCGTGAGACGAAATTGTAAGCACAAAAACTTTTCCGCTTTTACTAAAACTCCTCAGAGTTCCTACTTCTAATGAAACAAAGGAGAGAGAGAGAGAGAGAGAGAGAGAGAGAGAGAGAGAGAGAGAGAGAGAGAGAGAGAGAGAGAGAGAGCAAGAGAAGATATTAAATAAATGAGTTCGTAACAAAAGTTATTTGTTCCAGATATATTATCCAAAGTAGAAAACGTATTCGTTATCATGAGATTAGTAATTACAAATACTAATTACACTCGGAGGCTTGTGTATTATTAATTAGAACATCGTTTCATCGCACTGCAAATCGCGCTTCGTTGATGCGGCAATTGATTCGTAGAAACGTTTCGTAACGTCATTGTACTTCGCGAGAGATAAACACGCGTTTGCAACCGCTCACTATTCACAATGTGGATACCTCACGAATTGAACCATTATACTTCCGAATCACTCACTCACTCTCTCTCTCTCTCTCTCTCTCTCTCTCTCTCTCTCTCTCTCTCTCTCTCTCTCTCTCTCTCGCGTTCATTGCTTTGCGCGAGCGCAAACGTTTGTTCTCTGCTATTGCTTGTAATTAAATTGTTTTCAGCAATTACCAAGAAAGTATTTTTCATCATTTTACGACACCTTGTACATACACATATACATACACATATACATACACATACACATACACACGCGCCCGCACGTATTCATGATAGTACAATAGATCTTGATATAACACATTATGTAGAATTTGTAACTTATGTTCGTATAATTGGTTGAAAAAAAAGAAGAGAGAGAGAGAGAGAGAGAGAGAGAGAGAGAGAGAGAGAAAAGAAAAAGAGAGCTCGTGTAACATGGTATACAGGTGTCCCATCTAATTAGTCCAGCTTAACTCTTATCACTCTAAGAATTTAATACTATGTTTGCCAGCCAACTCTGAAAACATATTTTGAAAATTTAAATGCGCCAAGGAAAGATGAATACATAATTTCTTTTTATCAGATAATTTGCTTATTAGTAAAAATGTTTAATAGAACATATTTCCGTAAATAGAAATATAACGATAACGAGCAGAAAAAAAAAAAGAAGAGAAAAAGAAAAAGAGAAAGAAAAAGAAAGAAAAGAAAATATAATTCCACGGTATTTACTACTGGGTTAAAGTAATAAACGTTTTAATATCTTTATTGTTTTTAAATATGATACAAAAATATATATATATATATATATATATATATATCAGTCACGAGAGAAAATTGCATCGTTCGAAGGAAGAAATAGTATGATATATGAAAATTGTATAATACGGTACGGACTTGTATTAGACGGATTTATGTAACGTGCCATGTATTATCTCGATGTTATTACGAAGATCTACTCTATATTCAAATCGAATTAACTTTGAGGTACGTATTTCTTTAACGTTTAAATTCAATTCTTCTTCGAGATAAGATATCAACTCACGAAAGTAAGCAATGTGATAAGACGGTCGTTTTCAATGGGTATAAAATGATTCCATTGAAAATGTACACTATAGTATCGTATGTGTTCTCTCTCTCTCTCTCTCTTTCTCTCTCTTTCTCTTTCTCTCTCTCTCTCTTTCTCTTTCTCTTACCCCTCTCGTGAATTTTACTTCTACAGTTACAGAACGAGTACAATATTTCACGAGAGCCTGAGAACAATACCGACGACGCACACGATCCACTTGGCCAACAAAGGAAAGAAAATATGCGAGGGTCAGACAGAAGAACTAGCAGGAAAGTTTGTAAAGTACGTATATACAAGAAACAACTCTAACCACTAACACCACCACCATTACCAGCAGCATCGCCAACACCATTATCAACGTCAATATCAACCCACCACCACCACCATCATCATTATCATCATCATCATTGTTGTCGTCGTCGTCATCGTCGTTGTCATTGTCATCTTCACTATGGTCAGTTACATTATGTATCTATGCACGAACGAAAAGAAGACTATGTGACTTATACTACGGTCCAATAAAATTTTTACGTTTCCCCTCACGCGCATGCAATTTCGATCTACCCCTATTCTTCGCGTTTCAAGTAAAATCAAGAATCGCGAGTTAATCGAGCGAGCAAGTTTACAACAACCACGCGTTATAAAACCTCCTTTTCTATTCCTCTTATATCCCTTTCCCCTTTTTCCAACTTCGTATGTTCCTACTTCTTAAATCCAACTTTTATATCGTCTCACCGTAAAAGCTGAAAATTATGGGATTGGTGACAGGGAAGGGGTAAGGCGAAGGCGGTGAACTCGTAAGAATAATAAAAGAAATAAACGTAGTTGGTCGTTGGTTAGAAAATTTAACGATCGAAATATCTTTTCAAGCTTAACTCAGGTTCTTAAGAAATATCGAGATAGGATAACAAAGTTAGTTTCAAGAAAATATCTACTGATACAGAAAGAAAACTCAAAATTCTCAACGAAGTGGACAATTTTCATTTCTTTTTATTTCTCTTTTCTCTTTGATCTATTTATTATTATTATCATTATTATTATTATTATCATTATTATTATTATTATTATTATTATAGATAATGTCGAAATATCGTTAAAAATATAAGTTAGATATGATCGAATGGGATTTCAGGATAAGGTGCGAATGTTAACCGCAATAAATCTTATGTCTGGACAATAAATCCCGTCCCGTCCATTATTGAAAAACGCACATATTTCCGTACCCTTTTTCGGCCGTAGAAGCACTCTTCGAGTACAATACTTTACGCGAGACACAAATGGATGGACTGGGAATATAGATGATCGAAGGAAAGATGGCTTGGGTTGGTTGAGAGGAGCATATAGGTAAAGAGAGAGAGAGAGAGAGAGATCTAAGAGAGTACCAGAAAAGAAAGGACGAAGAAATTCATCTGCCATCTTTCATATTCGCGTTATATTTGCCTTATAGCCTTTCTCGATAAGAAATACACGCGCACATACACATATACACAACACACACACACACACATACGCGCGCGCGTATACGTACACGCACATGATTCGAATCGTTGCCAATAGAAAAGAAACGTTAGTGGCAACGAGAAGATGTCATCGATCGTATCGAAATACTATAACTCGTTTTCTCTTTCAAGAAGAAATGTCGTTTCTCTTTCTTCTTTTCATTCTTCGTTTCGATACTTCGACGACGACGACGACGACGACGACGATGATGACGATTTTAACACATATTATGGAGAAGAAAAACGATGGCTTTGTGCATGACCCTCTCTATCGTTTACTACCGTACAACAATGTAATAACGATAAAAACGAAATGATCATTTTCTTTACAAGGTTTTTTTACAACGATTTACCACCACCATTACTACTACTACTACTACTACTACTACTACTACTACTACTACTACTACTATTATTACTACTAATACTACTGTATATAAAAGTCCTTACTATTACTACTAGTACTATATATAAGTCCGATCGTTCGGATCGGATAAATTCGAAATTTATTAATGCTTCGTAAATATTCGTCAAATTCGATTCAAGTTGATCTCACTTCGTTTGACATTTACTCTATCGTAAAATGATTCACTTCTCCTCCTACCTTTTCTTTTCGGATTTGATCCTTTGTCTTCTTTATTTTAAAATCTCTTTATGAATGTAACCTCAGAGAAACAAAGGGCTTTCAAATCTTTCTCTACGAGAAGGGATGAAAAAAAAAAAAAGGTTAATCCTCCGTATGAAATTTCTTGTTGAATGTTTCGAGAAAGAGAGAGAGAGAGAGAGAGAAAGAGAGAGTGAGAAAGAGAGAGAGAGAGAGAGAGAGAAAGACAAAAACCTTTACAAACTACTCAAGGAGATAATCCTTCGTGAAGAAAATCCCGTAAAATACGATAATCTCGTATATTATTATCGAGAAAATTGTTTAGTTATTCACGCTATCGTAATTGTTATTGTTAAATACATTTAATTATCTACGTATTATTATTCACATAATTCATATACAATTCGGTATCAGTATTATTTCTCAATTAAATATCTACGCGTATAGCTGATCAAACAGCAAACCACTGTGACCAAAAAGCATACTCGTATAGTAATATATCTCTCTAACTGTATTATCGATTAACAAGTATAATCTATATATATTTTATTCTCGCTTAAATACTTCTCATTGTTAGTCGAATATATATATATATATATATATATATATATGTTCTCAATTATATTTATATTCGTTTAATTGTATTTCAATTTCTATATATTCCGTAATTAATATTTCGGAGTTTTACCTTTTTTCTTGCATACGGCTAATAAGTAATATAATAAATGATCGAATATAAAAAACGAACATTATAACGTTGCCTTGAATGGCACAGTCACGAGACAATGTCAAAACAAGATAATTAATTACTCCTACATTATCTTTATTACATTTTCGTATTTCATATTATTTCTTTTATTTAACACACCATCCTTCATTATATTATTCATTTATATAAAATCACATCATCATACCTATTTGTTTCTTCTTGTTTATCATCGATATTTATCTTTATCTATCTACGAACAAATATATATATACACACACACACACACACACACAAAGAGAGAAGGGTAGGAGATAGAGAGAAAGAAAGAGTGACAGAGACATATATAGATATGTCTATCAATTTTTGAAAGATTGATCATTTTATGAGAAATTCGGATAAAAAATGAAAATGAAAAAAAAGAATAAAAAATAAAAAAAAGAGAAGGAGAGAGAAAGAAAAAAAAAAGAAGAAAAACAAGCTAAGCGTTTATTGATTATGTAAAATAGCAGAGACGAAATCACAAAAAGAAAGCAAATAAAATAAAAAGTCGTGAGGAGAGGAGAAAAATACGAAACTTAGTTTAAGAGAAAGAGAGAGAGAGAGAGAGAGAGAGAGAGAGAGAGAGAGAGAGAGAGAGAGAAAAGAAAAGGAGTCCAAATAAAATACGAAAAAGATAAGTGAACGTTTTCGAAGTGAATTCCACTCGTGGGATACGTAGGAATAGAGGAAAAGCAAAATTTGATTTCGAATCGTTTTCAAGCCGTAAGAAAACGCGATGAGAACGATAGATAGAAGGGAGTCGTTTCGTTTCTCCAACGAGAAAAGATACGTTACAAATTCGACGGATTTCGCTTAGGGACTTTCAAGCATTTCTTTCCTGTACACCCTTCTCCTCCCCCGCTCGCTCATCTTCCACCTCTACCCCCTAACATTCCATCTCTCCTCACCACCATTCATCGCCACTCCCCTCCCCCCAATTTTCCCCTACCCTTTCTCGTTCTACATAAAACTTTAGAGAGGAAAAAAACATGCGCACGCGCGAGAGCGAACGCGAACGAGACGGGGCTCTAATTTTCTACGTCAGCCGTCGGCCAACCACGAAAGAATGTCAGGGGTGGATGAGGGGGGTGGATCTTTTTTATGTTTCCCTCCTCCCTTCCCTTCCCTTCCATCTCACCGCCCGCTCACCCCCCTCCTCCTCCTCCTCCTCTTTCTCCTCTTCATTCTCCTTCTCTCTCCCTGCCCCAATCCCAAGCATTTCATACTTTTTTTTTTCTCGATTCCCTCTCGAGAGTCCTATAACGTGAGACGCGTGGTACGCCCTCGTTTTCCAGCATTCGGTCAAAGAAGTATAATGAAACTGCAACGAAGTGTTTTCCCCCCCCCCCCTATTTTTTTTTTTTTTTTTTTTTTTTTTTTTTTTTTTTTTTTTTTTTTTTTTTGAACAGAGAAAAAGAAAGAAAAGAAAATTAAGAAGAAAGAAAGAAAGGAAGGAAGGAAGGAAGAATGGGAAAAAGTAGATCTTCTCGATGTTACCTCCTTTATCATGAGTCATTTTAAAGTTTCCTCGAACGTCAGCAGTTCTCGCGTTCGATCGCCTTTGGAAAGTAAATTTCGATGTAATTCCTATTAAAATGCGAACTTCCAAACATCGTCGAAGGGATGGAAGAGGAAGAAGAAGAAAAGGAAGAAGAAAACGAAGAAGGCGAAGAAGAAGAAGAAAACGAAAAAGAAGAAGAAGGCGAAGGCGAAGAAGAAGAAAACGAAGAAGAAGGCGAAGAAGAAGATGAGGAGAAGGGAGGAGGAGGAGGAGGAGGAAGAAAAAGAAGAAAAAAAAAAGATTTCGGTTTCGCGAGAACGAGCAAACACCGGAGGGAATTACGCTCACCGTTTGGTCGTATCGGATAATGAGATCCTATGGCATCATCCTCCGGGATTATGGGTAATGCATTGCCGCTGGCAACACGCTTAGATTCCACTCAGGAAACAGTAAAACTTACGTAAGAGAGTTTTCGAGCGGATGTCACTCTACTCTTCAAAGTCTTTTCCTTTATAAAGATTGTTATGTCATAAAGAAGAATCTTTATGGGTTCATTATACATTTATATATATATATATATATATATATATATATATATGTGTGTGTGTGTGTGTGTGTGTATAATATAAATATATATATATATTCCTTTTAAATGTATATTATAAATTATAAACATTTAAAAGAAATATATATATATATATATATATATATATATATATATATATATATTGTGTATGCGTGTATGTGTAATAGAAAGCTTCGTCCGTTTATATGGATCGTATTAAAAAGATTAATTCGTCAACACTAATGTTAAAATTAATTTGATTATATCATTTTGACGAGAAAATTAATTATGTCGAATTTCATAAATTTTTCTTTCCTCTTTTCTTCTTTTTTTTTCTTTTTTTTTTTTTTTTTGTTCGTTTCCTGAGCGTAACACCGAAGAAAATTTGTGTTCGCATCAGTATGTAAGAATTCTAAATTTGGTTACTATGTAAACTGAACATTTCAGACGGAACGATCAAGATTAATGTTCTTTCGCTTTCGAAATATTACACTCTCGCTTATCGAAAATCGATAATCGAACGGTAACGAAGAAGAAGATCTCACGTTTAGAACGAGAGGAAGCAGATAGAACGCGAGAATCACGCGAGAGCATTCATCTGCGAACGAATCAATCTCCGTGGAATCCTCGTCTTCCCCCCCACTTCGTCTGCCCACCTCGTTCTCGTTCGTCCTACTAACCGAATTTCAAAAAAAAAGAAAAAAAAAAAAAAAAAAAGAAAAAAAAAAAGAAGGGAGGGAATAGATTTTCATACTTCATTTCGGCCAATGGAAAAAAAATAGAGAGAGAGAGAGAGAGAGAGAGAGAGAGACAGAGAGAGAAAGAAGGGGAAAAAAAATCCAAAGTAGGAGGTATCGAAGTTGTACGAGTTTCGAACAACTTACGTAGTATTACTATAGCAAAAAGGAAAACTTCCCTCTTCCCTAATCTTCTTTAACTTATATTAGCTCGTTTATTAGTTATATATTACGACATCGTTATTTCGTTATAGTTTCCTTCTATTAATTATTTGAAACACGAAAGAGGAGAGAAGAGAAAAAGAAGAAAAAGAAAAAATAAAAAAATAAAAAAAGAATAAAAAAAAAAGAAAGATAGAAAAAGAAAAAGAAGAACTTTTATTGAGAGAAGGAAGAATCGATCATAAATTTTCTTCAGGCATTATACGATAACAGTGTAATAACTTAAATCAAGCAAAGAAAAACAAAAACTTAAAAAATTTATCATATTATACTTCTTACCGGTATGTTATTGAGTGTGAATGACAGATGAGCGCTTGGCCTCGATGCCGGTAAACTACAATTTGCTCGTAGAATATCTCCAGGATCGTAACGTTCGCGATCAGATACGATCAAGGGTTTGCCTTCGGGTAAAGCTGAAACATAATGAAAATTATTATCAATTATTATCAATTCTTACTCGTTGTCACTTGTAGATATATCATTCACTCTATGTATAATTCAATCTCTGTCTCTGTCTCTATCTATCTGTCTGTATATCTGTCACACTACATTACACACTCTCTCTCTCTCTCTCTCTTTCTCATTCTATTTCGTTCTCTCTCTCTCTCTCTCTCTCTCTCTCTCTCTGTCACTCTCTCGTACACATGCTCTTAAATCTCGTCGACAATCCCTGCCGGTAGCAGAGTCTCCTCGGTTAGGGTGGTAAACACTGTAATCCCTCGCCATTCTCTACCTTGCTACGGGAACTTATCCAATATTCGGGGGCACTGAGAAACCTGTTAGGTTAACTGTTTCGCACGGGTACCGTACAAACTTATGCGTACGTAACTCCATTGACACTCTTAGAAGATGATGGAAAAAGCAAGTCCCACTAACATCACTTCTATCCCTTCTCGTTTGCAACGACACATGAGTTATGTGCATACACACGCGCGCGCGTATATATATGTGTGTTATATATGTGTTATATATATATATATATGTGTGTGTGTGTGTGTGTGTTTGCGTGGGCGCACGTTCGTGCGTGTAAATGTACTTGAACGTAATAGGCAAACAGTGTTGAGTGGATCCTCTTCTCTCTTTATAATATTACGATCTACCGAGAATTATATGAATATTATACCGAGGAATAATCAAACAGAATAACAATGAGTGCTCTCTTTTATTTATGCGCTATAATAAATTAAATGGTTTCATCATTTTTTAAAAAAAAAAAAGAGAAATTTATTTAACAGCACCATTTAAAGGTATGTTATAAATCTTTTACAATTAACACAATATTAAAATTGATATTGTTATAATTTAAATTAATTAATATACCTTTAAAATGTATATATCGAAATCGATGTATTTTCGTTTTTTCCGAATTTATTTATTTATTTTTTTTTTCTTTTTTTTTTTTTTTTTAATTTAATTATTCGTTTTATTTTACTTGAAAAATATTTATAATAAATAATTATTTCATATTCGTAAAAGTTTTATAAATTGAATATTAAATTTTAATTCATTGAGAAGCTAAAATGTAAAGAAAAATCTTTTATGCTCATTATGATAATAAATCGATAATTATGCTCCCTTATGAAAAAGAATATAACGAATTTACATTTAAATTTAATTCAAAATTTATATTTAATCAATATCTTTCATCTCTTCAACATTTAAAGACATATAAAATGATTTAATTTTTATTCTTATTCAATCTTTATTTCGACAATTAAAATATAATTGACAATAATTTATTTCGATCGATTACATTTTCATTAATTAAAAAAATTAACATTAACAAAAAAAAAAAAAAATGAAAATTAATATTATAATCTCTACAGATCTACTTTTAATTTATCACGCTTTCTTTTTTTTTTTTTTTTTGTTTTTTTTTAGTTCCTACAATCTCGTTACATTTTATTATTATTTGTCCTTAATTCTTTTCAATTAAATTATATTACAAATCATTTATCTTTTAAAATATCTATTGGAATATTTCAATGATATAATTCACGGAACTAATTATTAACTATACATTTTATATTATATCCTTTATTTTAATTCGTATTATTTACTATCGATTAAACTCTCTGTTCTATTAGAGTTAATTAAGCATTATTACTATCTGTATTCTCTTTAATCATAGTAACGATCGATCCGATGTATCTAATGCACTATACGTTCTCTTAGATACGACATTAGAAGGTATGTGAATTAAAGGATATGATTATAAACTCCCATAGATTTTGCCAAGGGCAAACGATAAAGAGCCGATTCACGTTACGATAGTACGATTAATCGAATCCCAGTTATATCGACATAGTACAATCGTGATAGAGTTGAGTCGAGCTTAGAGAATCGATCGTATTTTCTACGATATGGTACTTCTCGCACGAAAGAGCACGGACACAAGCCGATCCATTTCGAACGATGGAAATGGTTTTTTTTTACCACCCTCCTCCTCCTCCTCCTCCTCCTCCTCCTTTCCATCCTCTCATATGCCATAGGACGAAAGAACGCAACCCATACATTTTTCGATATCAAAGAATAGCGCGATTCGCCGAGCTAATGGAAACTCCATCGTACATTTATTCACTATTTTAACATGCACGCAATATACCAAGTGAATCGTCGTTTTAAAGTCGATGCAACAACCCAGACTTTTCTCACTGCCACACTCTTTTTACTTCACCTTTTTCCCCTTTCATATTCTATTTTAACCGATTTTCACTCTTTTTATTATTACAAAACGAACGAACACGAGTCCATAAAAGAGGAAAAAAAACAAAAAGAAAAAAAAAACACAACAACAAAAAAAAAAAAAGGAAACAAAAGGCCGACGGGTATCGTTCGTGAGGATAACGATCGTTCGATTTGGTAACGCCTCGTTTCGAAGGTTCTATCGAGAGAACGAATTTTTGAAGCTTAAGAGAGCACTTTTAGATCGAGCACGAGAACAACGTTGCTCTTTTTAAATTCAAGTATCTCCCGTACGCTCGAATGGGGAAAAAAAAAAAAAAAACTTTTCAATGGTGAAAATTGCACGAAGATAAGTGCAACTTAATTATTAACCGTTTCGTCCTTTACGAAAGAAACGATTTCTATTATCAAATCGAATGTTGTTTTTTAAAATCGTGTATTAATTTTATTTTTATTTTTTTATTTTATTTTATTTTTTTTTTTTTTTATTTTTTTTATTTTTTTTTTTTTTTTTTTTTTTTTTTTTTTTTGAGAGAGGAAGATCGATCAAATATATTCTTTCCCTCCCCCCACTCCTCCCCTAGCTCTCTCTCTCTCTCTCTCTCTCTCTCTCACTCTTTCTCTTTAGACTCTTGCATATCCTTTTTTTTTTTTTATTTCTTTATTGACCAGGATAGCTATTTGATTAAAAATTTGATTTCGCACCCACGCACTCATTCTATCGTATCCCTTGGGTATTTATTATCCATTGGGATCGCAGGAAAATCGATATCACGAAGAAAAAGAAGAGAAGGAGAGGAAGGGAATGTAAAGGAGGGGAAGGGGTGGGTGGGGCGGGGGGCACGGGGATATAACATCAGAAGAAAATCGACATGCAGCTACGATTTTTCCCCGGTAACTCTGCGAAAACTTCTTCGTGAAGAGATTCGTTTACCTTGAGAACATCCGATGGTATTATCGTAAAATATGAAATTCATATCTCCAATGTGCGCTCCAGAAGAACGCTCAGGTCTCTACCACGAAAGATTCCTTTCGTTTAAATTCAAGAACGCTAATAAAGTACGCGATTCAAATGGATATCACGGGACTGCCAATTCGTTGAATATTTCGGACTTTATGTTTCCCAGAGGAAATAGAACGATTTTACGAAATTAATCGTTCCAATTACTTTTTAGTCGATCAATTATATACACCTGTATACATATATATATATATATATATATATATATATATATATATGTATATATATAATGTATGTATGTATGTACATATGTACAATATGTAGGATGGAATATTTAAATAAGAATATTTAAATATTTTAGTTTTTATATAGATGATACACGATATGTATTGCTTAATGAAAATTTATGATTTTGTGGTAGATAAAAGTATGTGTATGTGTGTGTATATATATATATATATATATATATATATATATACACATATATGCAAGTATATAAGTATTACATACACAGTCTATAATAAAATAAATCATTTAGCCCTTTACATTTTGAGGTCACCTCTATAACGTGACATTTCACATGGTTAATAAAAAAGAAATCAATAAGATATATATATGTGAATACATGATATATCAAAATCAGAAAAAAATCAAATTACACTTGACCGAGTACGAAATTGATAGATAATTTTTGTTCCAAGTCAATTTTATACAAAAGATAATTTTGTCAATCGATAATTATTTTTTCAGATGAATTTAATTCGAATAAAGAAATATTAATGAAATATAAATATTGACAAGCTTAAAAGATATTGAAATAATATAATCACATCGTGTGTATAACTATATATCATCATCTATATATATATATATATATATATATATATATATATATATATATATATATATGTACGCGCGCGCATGCACACACACAAACACACAAAGAAACATATTTCGTTTATTAACACATTCGAAGCTGACGATTTTAAAGTGAGTCCACTATCTAAAAGCAGCGTACAATTCTCGAAACGTCTATAGTCGAGGACCAGAGGGGTTGGTTGTGCCATTTAAAATACGATTATAATATAATAATTGAAATGACGTAGGATTACGCGTTTTCTCATCTCTCACAATTATAGAATTTTGAAATGACGTGTAAACGTAGAACTACGTGTTACCAGTCTCGAATGTGTTAATAAACAATGCAAAATACATACGTAGGTAGGTACATGTGCTCCCCTCCCTCTCGCCTCCCCTCCCCCCTCGCTCCCATTAAAATGTTCCCACCACTCTGTACAAATATCGTTTTTCAGGATTTTCACTAATGCTGCCATTTTAGTAACGTTTAAAATAGATTCCACGTTGAAAAATGTCTCCCGATCCTCGTCCATCGTAGATAAAAGTATTATATTTATCAGAGGAACGCGCTTCGACAATTCGCTTTAAGCGCATAAACGAATTATTCGAATTTTACGTACTATTCGATTGCGACGTTTTTACGGCACAGCTAATTTGCGCCGCTTTAAAAGTATTTCACGCGGACAAATTTGTTCTCGCTGAACGACGTATTGGCCGGACGCGAAAGCGTGACCGACGCTATCCGCAAATTTAAATAGGCACCGCTCTCGCCGATGGAGGTTCGACTGGCTAAAATTTTCCGGGGTTTATTTCGAATGATTTTATTGTTTCGTCCATCGGTATCGTCGACCGATTCTCCTTTTAATTGAAATAACTCGCGGTGCTTATGCAAAATTCAAACGACTTTTAAAACGAAGAATTGCTAGTCGAATTTATAAATTGTATTAGAGCAATTTATCAAGGTCGATGAGGATATTTATATTTACAACGTGGATACAAAAATAAAATAATAAATCATTTTCTTATAAAAATTCATGAATATTTATAGTTTTAATTGTATTACATATTTACATTATTCTCTTTATATAAACTTTTATTTATTCAAAAGTCTGATTAGATTCTTGAGAAGTGTCCCGCGAATTCTGTCGCACGCTCGAAAATTATGTAAAAGAGAATTCACTCTACTTTTCTCTTGTATATCTTTTCCACTAACGAGGGAAAGTTTTCGTCTTTTTCTCTCTCTTTTTTGTTTCCTTTTTTTTTTATTTAATTTTCTTTTTTTTTTTCCTTTATAAACACCTTAATTATCAATGACTTTAAATTTCGCATTTCTTCGAATTGTCTTGTAAAATATAAAAATTAACAGATATAAAAACCTACATGATAGAAGCCCCTTGCTTAAAGATTTCATTGATGAATACCAGAAGGAGTCACTAATTTAAATTATTTTCGTGAAATAATAAGACTATTATAAACAAAAAAAAAAAAAATTAAAAAAAAAATATATCGTACAATAACTTTACCTTTATTTATCAAGCTAACCATTATTATAATACTTACGTAAATATTCGTACAATATAATACTTTTAATATTTTCACTTTATACGAATACTTAAATCCCTCCCTTCCTTCCTCTCCCCCCCCCACCCGCCTCATTTTACATATTCAATCTCTAATTTGGATAATGATTTTTTTTCTGATATTACTTGAAGAAGAAAAAAAAAAAGAAAGGCAAAGCAAAATAAATATATTAATAGTATTTATGTTTATCGAATATGAAATCATTAAAAAAAAAAAAAAAAAAAAAAAAAAACGATAGATCCTTTTGATTCAACGAAACAAATAGTTATTGTAAATTTTCGAGATGGCAATTATACACTGGAACAGTTAATTACGAAAACCCATGAAACGTATTCATTCTCCCTGAAGTCTGTCCATAGATAGAGAGAAAGAGAGAGAGAAAGAGAGAGAGAAAGAGAGAGAGAGAGAGAGAGAGAGAGAGAGAGAGAGAGAGAGAGAGAACCGGCGGTAAACTTTTCGCTACGATTTGCCACTGTCTCAAACATAAAGCATTAGCTATCAGGAGAAAACAATGCTCGAAGTGTATTCTGTAACGCCTGGGAGGTGCCTGTCACAATGCTACCCAATAATTTAGCTTTCCTCCCCTATTATTGTCGTCATTAGACAAAATCGCAAAGACTCTATATATTTTATTTCAATTCTTACACATGCACACACACACACACACACACACATACACACACACACAATAGTCTTAAGTTCTTTACTTCTTACAGAAAGGATCTTACAAATTTAATTAATAAATATTATCCTACATATATTTGAGAAACTTCGTTCGTCGTTCAATAAAAATCGCATTTCTCTCTTGCATTAAAAAAAAAAAAAAAAAAAAAAAAAAAAAAAAAAAAAAAATAACAACCAACGTATCATTCGCCAATTATATCTTCCAATATCGTCGAAATGAAAGAGAGAAACAAAAAAAAAAAAAAATTGAAAAAAAGAAGAAGAAGAAAAAGACAAAAACAAAAAAGAAAAAAAAAAAAAAAAAAAAAGAAATAA
This sequence comes from Vespa velutina, assembly GCF_912470025.1. Classification (NCBI taxonomy): domain Eukaryota; kingdom Metazoa; phylum Arthropoda; class Insecta; order Hymenoptera; family Vespidae; genus Vespa; species Vespa velutina. The sequence continues at coordinate 2,550,790 of NC_062203.1, read as the reverse complement.
AATGAAAAATTTTTCGGAAATACGCTTTTAAGGGGAATTTTCAACGAGTAACGAGAAATATTACGAGGCACGTAACGTGTACCGTAACATTAAGAGTAAACAGGATGGAAAACAATGGCACGATTGTAAGAGAAACAAAAACTTTCATAAATTGTGAAATTTTCGAAGTTTCGTCGATCGGTCGACATTATGGCATTATACGAGAGAACGTTCGGCAAAACTCGTAAAACATGACGGCGACGTTGGTCTTCGATGGCAAGTCGCTAGACTAGTGAAAAGAAGAAGAAAAGAAGAGACAGAAAGAGAGGTAGAGGTAGAAGTAGAGGTAGAGGTAGAGAGAGAAAGACAGAGAGAGAGAGAGAGAGAGAGAGAGGAGAGAGAGAGAGGAGAGAGAGAGAGAGAGAGAGAAAATTCCATCTGAACATAAAGTTCCTTCTCGGAAGGCAGTTTCTTCAAGCGTGTTCGAATCGAGTACACGCATACAAACAAACACACACACACACACACAAACACATGCACGTATATATGCATGTATATATATATATATATATATATACACACATACATATATTATAAAGAGAGAGTGTGTGATTGCGGTGCGAATCGCGACGCGTATTCGCGAGAGAAAGATCGGAAAAATATACGCGTACGTTCGCGAGCGCGCGTTTTCCTCGGCGATTGTCTGCAAAATTCACTGATCAAAAGAAAAATGGAAGAACGGTTTTATCGAAAGGATTCATTTTATAGCGTTCGGGCATTCTCCTCTTTTCCTATCCTATCTTATTCTCTC
>NC_062203.1:2520000-2547500 GCF_912470025.1 Vespa velutina | reverse complement strand
CAACTGTTCAAATTATAATCCTAATTTTGTATTCTCTCAACAAATTCAAATATAAATCTTTTCTACTTTTGATAATAACATATTACATGTAATATCTACATATAAACATTTACGCGTAAATATATCACCAAAGAAATTTATATTCAATAAAATTATATTCCTACTAATTTATTTTATTAAATAAATAAATAGAAAAGTCATGTCCGATGGTATCTCATATGACGTAAATGTTTAAATATATAATATGTAAAAATATTAATTGATTTTTCTTCCATCTCTTTCTCTCTCTCTCCCTCCCTCTCTATTTTTCTCTCTGGTATTCACTATTAAAAATATGTCAAGATGACGATAGTAAAGGATAGAGAAGATACGGAGAGTGATGCGAAAAAGAGATTACGCGTTCGATAGAACGAAGCACGTGCAAGCACTGCTCGAGGCTAACTTGGAAGCCGAATACGGGATAACAGAGAGAGAGAGAGAGAGAGAGAGAGAGAGAGAGAGAGAGAGAGAGAGAGAGAGAGAGAGAGAGAGAGAGAGAGAGAGAGACAGAGATAGAGAGAGAGACAGAGTATAGGGATGTGGTAAAAGGGTTGTCTCTGAGTGAGCCGTGGAGAAAGGTAGAGAGAGGGAGAGAGAGAGAAAGAGAGAGATGCTACATGTTTCGTGATACTCAGTAATGCTGTGGAGCGTGTACTTACACACTACGGTAAGATTCTTCGAGGCGGAGGCTGTGAAGAAGGTCGGCGCGTCTGCTGTAACTTCGCAGCTGAACGTACCCGAGAGGGCGAAGTCGACGTTGTGCAGCGTTACCTCGTTGTTGTTGGACTTACCAGCCTGAAACCGCACATTGAAAATGTACTGACGTCGTATTCATGTTATCACTCAGACACAAGATATATTTATAACTTATCACTACTTTCAATTAATATTAATGATTATTATTCACTATACATAATCGTTCGTTATATAAATAATATGTATTCGTCATTGTTCAACAAACACACATAAACAATGTAAATAACGTAAAACATTTTGTTTTATCAATAAAATGAATTTTCACGTAAATTCCAATTGATTAAAAAAAAAAAAAAAAAAAAGAAAAAAAGAAAAGAAAAATCTCAATATTATTAACACGAAGGATTTAATAAGATAATTTTTAATTTTATTCTTCATGTACTTTCACAAATTTTCTTAATACTTCGGAGATAACGTTTAAAAATCTTTACGTGAGCAAAGACGAGACGAGACTGAACGTGACCTACTATTCTAGTAGTAATTCCTTCTTCCTTTAATCGATAAGTTGTTAATGTGTACAAACGAATTGTCCTCCGGTTATGTTTTTAATACAAAAAAGGAAGAGAGAGAGAGAGAGAGAAAAAGAGAGAGACAAAAATATAAACAAAACGTAAGAACAGTTTATCTCGTCGTAGATATATGAATATGTAAATATTTTAGATCGTTTGTATGTTACCAACTCGTATCTTACGTATGTATTTATGTATATATACTGGGGCTTATGAAACAATATGGAGGAAAGTATAGATAGTCTTAAAATCAATTTATACAATGTTTATGAATACCTCTGATATACATATATATAATTTTTCTCTTTCTTCTTTTTCCTTTTTTAAATCGTTTTTATCATTCGTTTCCGAGAGAAAAAACAAAAAGCAAATAGTAATAAAATAATTGAGTTAATCGATATTTGATTTTAAGAAAAATTCATATATTTATTAACAGATATAACATTTTCTTTAATATCTTGAAAAATATAAAATAAAATTTCTTAAAGATAAAATTTATTATTATTAAAAAATCCGACTCATTGATATGACAGATTAAAAATTAAATTTATGCTCACGTATTTATTCATTAATCATTGATTTTTCCTCGATATCGTTAAAATATAAAAATAAATGAATAGACAGATCGATTATGTAAAGAAATATTTCTTGATTGAAGGGATTAAATTGATCTAGTTATCTGCATCAATTTGTTTCCATAATATGCTTTAAAAAAAAAAAAAGAAAAAAAAAGAAAAAAAAATCAATTAAATTGAAAATTCGCTGTCTATCTGTCAAATAAATAAAATACAATATTTAGAATTCTTCCGATCTTTTTTTATTGCAACGTATAAATTAATTAAACATTCAAATCAATTCACAATGCATAATAAATGGAAACTTTACTTTAATCTAAAATTCCTTTTTATTTATCTATAATTTAAATTATACGAGGAAGTTAATGAAGGATGAATATATAAAAAAAAAAAAAAAGAAAGAAAAAAAGAAAAAAGAAACCCCGGAATTAAAAGAGATTCATTGAAGGAGTCACGAAAAGCATATTCGAGGATAGCTGTTAAAGGAGGACTATGTATAATTTAATCGGGGATCTTTCCAAATTGTTTCATTAGCATTTCATCGGTTTGATATCTTCTTTATCGTCGATGGAAATTCGAGAAAGAGATAGATAGAAAAGGCTTTTATTATCAATATTCGCTTTCAACGTTCGTGGACGTTCTTACGGCCGTACTTGAGTAAATCAACGTCTTATCAGAAATTATCTAGCACTCGGATAAATTGACCCGATGAACTTAAGTGGCGGAGATGAAGGCAAAAAGGAAGGAAAGAGAGAGAGAAAGAGAGAGAGAGAGAGAGGAGAGGGGGGAGAGAGAGCAGAATCGAAGAAAATGGAGAAGGAGGAAGCGTCAAAGAGGAAAGGTTTAATCGGTACGGTCAAAGGATTGTATGCGTAATTAGAGAAGGTCAAATAACGAACGAAGGTAAGAAACTGAAATGAGAGAGAGAGAGAGAGAGAGAGAGAGAGAGAGAGAGAGAGAGAGAGAGAAAGAGAGAGAGAGAAAGAGGGAGAACAAAAAAGAAAATGTGGAGAAAGCGAAACGAAGGAATGGCGGTTCCTTTGACGAAACGAAAGTAAGGCAAACGAATTCTACCTATTTGATCTAGAAAGAAACGTAACACGAAAGAAATAAACGGCAGAAAGTAACTTGGTGTCGTTTGAAAAAGAACTCTTTCTCTCTCTCTCTCTCTCTCTCTCTCACTCTCACTCTCTCTCTCTCTCGCTCTCTCGCTCGCTCGCTCTCTCATTCTCACTCTCTTTCCCTCTATCGTTTCAAAAGTTTCAAACCAAGAGAGGAGGAAAATTTTCATGATAGTTCTTATGATTTTGATTAAAGAACACGAGAAACTGTACCTTTTGTTCTTCTAGAACAAGAAAAACGAAAAAGAAAAAAAACCTCACCCCCCGCCCCCGCCCCCCACCCACCAAGAAAGTATGAAAAAAAAAACTGACGTACAATTCCTATTGATATAAATAAAAGATAACGAGACTGAGAGTGAGAGAGAGAGAGAGAGAGAGAGAGAGAGAGAGAGAGAGAGAGAGAAGTTGTGGGAACCAAAATGGAAGATCGAAAATGACAAAACACGTTCGAGATAAAGTTTGATCTAGTTTTTGCCGATAAAAGAATATCGACGAAACGGATCATACTCTTCTCGATATTCTCTTCTACATAGAAGAAAAAAAAAAAAAAAAAAAAAAAAAAGAAGTGAGAAACGACTCTAGTTGTAGATCTATCGTCCCTTTCCCCTCCAGCCCTTCCCACTCTCTCTTTCTCTTTCTCTCTATCTCTATCTCTCTCTCTCTCTCTCTCGAATTTGAGAATAACGAAAAGCGTATGCAACGAAGCGATTGAACGTGAATCGCAAAATCGCGTGAAGAAAAATGGAAAACGATAAAAAGGTCTGAATTTGTGTCCGAGATCATTCGATCGATTCGAAATAACGAAGTCCCTTACCACGCTCGATCAAAAGATATGTGTGTGTGTGTGTGTGTGTGTGTGTGAGAAAAGGGTCGGTTAACTCGAAATCGTCGTCCTCACAAAAAAAAAGGGAAAAAGAGAAAAAAGGAAGAAAAAAAGAAGAAAAAAAAAAAAAAAAAAGTTTAGATACAAAGGAGGTGAAAAAGCTTCAAGGACATTGGAGACTGTTAGATGTGGAAGCGTTGAAACGACAATAAAAGCTTTGGACGATCAAACGGGACTGTTTTACGACGATTAGATAGGTCAAGGGTACTGTTAACGAGGACCGTCCGAGGTGGTAAACGACGCGTCGCAGCATCGACGATAAAAGCACACCGCCATATTTCGTCCCTTCCTTCTCTCTCTCTCTCTCTCTCTCTCTCTCTCTCTCTCTCTCTCTCGCCCTCTCCTTTCGTCGATTCAACATCGCTTCCGAGCAGCATAAATCAAGAAATATGGAAGAACGCGATTCGAACGACTTTATTACGGCTATATATACATCATCCGTTCGTTTAGGATTCGTCGTGATTGCAACCTGTTTGGATATGAATGGTGTGTGTGTGTGTGTGTATGTGTGTACGCGCGCGCGTGTGTATGTGTAAATTATTATTAAGATAAAAAATATTATTAAGATAAAAAATTCTTGAAAAAAAAAAAAAAAAAAAAAATAAGCAAACTTTTGAAAATTTATCTACTTCGTTAATTTAACTTTTCTTTGGATTTTTATTTATAGGAGAGAGGAGGGGGCAGGAAAAGAAGGGAGGGAAAGGAAGATACTTCTTATTTAACGATTTTCTTTTTACCTTTTCTCTCTCTCTCTCTCTCTCTCTCTCTCTCTCTCTCTCTCTCTCTCTCTCTCTCGCTCTCTCTCTCTTTCTCATCATTATAAATAACAAAATTTGTATTACTATTTTAGAGAGTGCTCATATTGTTATATTATTAGATTGACCCCTTAAAATTCCTTTATATTTATATTATATAACGAATAATCGTACTATTGAACATTGAAATAATTATTTACGTTATATATGGCAAGGGAGATTACTGAAATACTAAATATTTTGAAACCATCAATTGGGAGTTCCTGAAATCGGATTAAGCATGATTTAAATGGGAAAAAAAAATAAAAAAAAATAAAACAAATAAAAATAAAAAACAATATATATAAAAGTACATTTCGTGGATTGTAATTCAGTTTGTGATTAAACTCTTGAAACGCAAAATAAACGAACGATTTTCCGAGCGTATTATTACGGACGAACGAAAATTTGATTGTTTGCAATAATACAAAAAAAAAAAAAAAAAAAACAAAAAAAAAAAAAAAAAAAACAAAAAAACAAAAAAAAAAGAAAGAAAGAAAAAATCACTACAATAAATTAGTATCAGTATCCCTAAAGGAGTTCAGTTATTCGCCAAGATATAATAGAATCACATACATATTTGCAGATTGAGTAAATATTAACAGAAATGAAACGGAATATTTTCATTCATTTTCAATATTTGCCTAACATTGTTCTGATCGAATTAATTACTTATTCTGATCTCTTCAGAATAAGTTCTCAGAACTTTAAGTTCCTGGTAATCTGCGAAATACCACGGAACATATTTGAATCATAAAAGTTTGGAAAATTATGAAAGGAAGTACATAATTATACAATTTCTCAGAAGATGATAAAGGATCATTCAACAAAATTTTATATGGATTATCGAAAATAAAATTTTGTTACATTAAATTTTATTCATGAAAATTAAAAGTTGATAATTATGATTAATAAAAAATAATCGACGATTAATATTTTTGCGAAGTTTCAGCTATTGATCTTTATGGGAAAAAGAAACAAAAAAAAAAAAAAAAGAAAAAAAAACTAATTCACATTTTAAGCCGATCTAATAATAATAAAGGACAATATCGAATTAAATATTTATTCAATAAACGTGAGCGATCAAGTATTGAATAATAGTTAGTAAATTACTGAATAAATAAGCCAATCGCAATGGATGTGTTTTTGTCACAGAAAATAAAAAATAAAAAGTAATTTTACATCGAAGAAGATATCGAAAAACAAAGAATAATCAAAATGAATAATGGTGGGATTATCAACATCTCAATTAAGAATTTAATACCAAAGAAATTGAAAACATTTGTTTTATCAAAAATTCTAGCCCTTTTCTAAATTCATACCAATCTCCCTCAATATTGCCCTATATATTATAATAAAAGTACAGTAGAAACCTTACCCTTATAAGATGGCGAATATCCATCAGGTTTTTACATGAAATTTTTATTTATCTTCGATTACACGGAGGCGCAAAAAAGAAAAAAAAAAGAAAAAAAAAAAAAAAAAAAAAAAAAAAAAAAAAAAAAAAAAAGAAAAAAAGAAGGTAGAACGTGAGTCGTAAACTAAATCTTCCTTGCTTATAAATTTTTTGTTACCACAGGGAATGATCAACGTACGAGACGTGTATGTGACACTCGAATCATTAATAAAGTAATAAAGAGTTAGAGATGGGTCATCGCTTGTAATACCGAAACAAAACTCCGCTATATTTGCATTCTTTTATATTAAATAGCATTTTATTAAACATACTTTTTTGGTCGCCGAACTTGCGTATAAAAATATAAAAGAAATATAACTTACATCAACGTGTATCCCAGTGATATTAAAGATCTTGTTGGTCTGTTCTTCGTTCGGTGAATATCGGTAGAACTCGTACCTACCGCGGTACCACTTGACAGAGTAAAGGGGCGCCCTCTCGAGATCATAATGGCAACGTAGAATCACCTCCTGACCACGTTGCACCGCCTCCGGAACCACTTCCAAGCTGACGTTCCGCAGGCACCTCGCACCTTTGTGGAAAATGAGAACGGGAACGGAGCATTAAGTCTAGTGTGCATCATTAGTCCGCCTTTACTCATCGTGCCGGGGGTTACACAGCACGCGTCAGCGAGAAATTGCAATTCCACCGAATGACAATTCCTCGCTTTCTCTCTAGACCAACTCTTTCCTCCCTCTCTCCTCCCTTCCCTACCTCTTTGCTCTCTCTCTCTCTCTCTCTCTCTCTCTCTCTCTCGTTTCATCTTTATCCAGTACTTTATACTCTTTCGCACCAACGAACACGCACAACACTTGTGTGTGATTATGCTTCTACTACTACCACCACCACCACCACCACCACCACCATCCCCCTCCCCCGCGCCTCAACCCCTCTCCTCTTCTCGTTCTCTTTTCTTTTTTTTTCTTTCACCCACAAACCACCCCTTCTCCCTCCTATATGTCCCGCCATTTCGCAATGACGTGCAGCACGCGACACTCAACCCGACTTCGACCCCATAATTCCTTCGCGTAATTTTTTTTTCGCTGACGCTCCGTTTCTTCGGATTTATCGACAATTCGAACCTTTCAATTGGTGTTCTCTCGTTCGATCGACTCCTTGAGAATAGCACCCCTATCGAGATATAAGTATCGCTCGCTCTCGTTCTTTTTTCTTTTTTCTTTTTTTTGTTCTTTTTCCTTTTCCTTCTTTCTCTTTTTTTTTTCCTTTTTTCTTCTTTCTCTTTTTTCTCATTCTTGTCATTTTCCACACGGATGAAAATTTCGTTTAATTATATGGTATAATGGTGGTACCATGCAAAAAAGAAAAGAAAAGAAAAGAAAAAGACGCTTTTATCATTGCTTTAGATCTTTCAATCCCGAAATGTATGCACGCGATAACAAAGTTAGAAAAATTTTTCATTTGATTTCATAATAACGTGATAACACCAATTACGGTGTTACAATAATTTTTTAAGTTTCTTCGTACTGTAATATTTTTCTCCTTTAGCTTTTAAAATACTTACTCGTATAATATGTAGTTAATAAGTATCAAAAAAGAAAGGGAAAAAATATATATATATATATATATATATATATATTTTTTTTCTTTTTAAGAAAACATATATTAAAGGATCAAGAAGTGAAAAAAAATCTCTTCTATGCTTTTATAATTTTATTCTAACGTAAAGTATGAAAATGTAGCAATACGATTTGATGAATATTCTTTTCACCGTCGAAATCGAAAAAATATTCTTTCATAAACATTTTCTACAAAAAAAAAAAAAAAAAAAAAAAAAAAAAAAAAACAATAGAGAAAAAGAAGACCAGAAAGAGATAGGAAATGAACGTAACAATTAGAGAAAAAAAGAAAAGAAAAAAAAAATGGAAAAAAAAGGACAAAAAAAGAGGAAAAAATAGAAAAAGAAATAAATTTTTGCGAACGACGATGTTAGGGGTTGCTGTCGCGAGAATCGTAACATGCAAAGAAATGAAAATTTCCCCTCCTTTCCCTACGAAGACTCAAGCGTTGTAAGTCGGAAAAGCTGTCTTCTTTCCTTTCATTTAGAATTGAAAGAGACATGCTACGTACGTTAAACTTTCCACGGACTACTTTTCGAGAAACACTTTATTCTGAAGTCTACCTTCACGTTCCGTCGTTCATCTCTCTTTGATATACACCGTCCAAAATGTGCATCATCATCATCATCATCATCATCTCTCTTCGTCTCTCTCTCTCTCTCTCTCTCTCTCTCTCTCTCTCTCTGTCTCTCTCTCTCTCTCTCTCTCATACACTTAAAGCTCCTAACCCGTTAAGTTTTTATGCACCAAAACACCAGAATCAATTACAACTCTTAACTAATTACTCGTAAAGCAGGCTAATTAGGTAAACGTACTTGTGACCTTTTCAACTCGTTTCTTTTTCCATGAGAAAAAAATAAAATAAATAAATAAATAAATAAATAAATTAAGATAGGTATGATAAAAGTACGATAAGAAATTATTACATATTTTGTTCCTAACAAACGAAACGAAAAGATGTGAAAATGTTCGAAAACATTTCCACGTATTTTATATTTCGTAGAGACATTTAATTCACCAATCTCCCTAATGAAGCTAATTACTCCTCGGTAGTTCCCCCCCCCCCCCCCATCCCATTCGAATAGTAAGAATCCATGAATAGGAAAAAGGCGAATAATTTTTATCGCTCTATTTCGTCGAATGTAAGAAAGTGTAAAATGGTATTAAATCCGACAATTAACGATGAGTATAAAGTAAGAAATAGAAAGAGAGACAAAGAGAGACGGAAAGAGAGATAGATAGAGAGAGAGAAAAAAGCAAGTAAGAAAGAGAGAGAGAGAGAGAGAGAGAGAGGAAGAAAAAGTAAAACTATTATATAAGAATACAATGACGTCAATCTCTAAATTATTAAATTGATCAAATTATGATGGTTTTATGATTGTTCTTATTAGCAGGTAAATGTTCAGATAAAATTCATTAGAGAGAACTAAGTTAATTAGTCTCTTACATGTGTATATATATGTGTATATATATATATATATATATATATATATATATATATATATATCTTATATATCTTATATATTAATTGCCTATGCACGTGCTGCTAATATCATCATTAGCTTTATATTCAAATACGTATAACGTAACGTGTCTCCATTAATTTTCGCTTTTCCAGAGATCATTAATACGAATAAATTTTATCAAAAATCATTATTTAACGTTATATATCGGAGGAGAATTTTGGAAAATAGATAAAACAAGCGATCGAATCGTTAAATCGAAATAGCGATCGTTATGAGACCTATATCACTAGTAAATATAATAAATTGATATTTTAAACATTTGAATTTTATATTTTATATTTTATATTAAATAAGAAAAAAAGTATCATTACAATGATATTTATAGTTCACACGATAAAATTAAACTATTTTCATATTACTTTTAAGTTCCTGCGCAAAGATTTAACTTTTAACGATCGTAATAATTTTTTATAAACACGATTTAAATATTCTGATAGGTTAAAATTATTATTAATTCAAGAATGAATTTCGAATAAAATGTATTCTCAATAGAAAAATTATTTGTCACGAAATCTTTCTTGTTTTTTTTTCTTTTTTTTTTTTTTTTTTTTTAAATTCAATTTTATATTTATATTTCATACGACAGACCGTCGTTGTATATTGAAATCTGGTAGATGCAAATAAAATAAAACGATCCGCATGATGGTATTTAGTATGAAAATAATAGATGCTCTTGGCCATCCTTAAAATATCCCATATTTCGACCGCAAAAGATTTAAAATTCGTGACTAGGAAATTACGGCCGATAAGATAATAATTTCCTCTTTACAATTAGCAGCGAAGTGTTTCCTTTGACGGCCAACAGTTACGTTTGTTCTCTTCCATCTTTCCTCAAACTCCATCAGCTCTCGCGTCGTCTCTCGTTCCTTCCTTTTCATAACTTTGAAATTTATAACGAAGTTTTAATAACCACTCTTCTTCCGGCGTGAAGGGAAGAGAAGAGCAGCCGACAGGTTACTCGTTGTATCACGATAGAAGAGAAAACGACGCTTTGAATATCGTTTCTCTCCTCTCCTATCCTCTCTTCTCCTCTCATCTTAAAATTATTATGCGTTAAATATTACCCTCAAGCGTATTCCTCTACGCAAGTGACGCGTTATCACGATTAATGAATAATTAGCGTATTTGATACGCCTTCATTGATATCCAATGGCCCCGTTGCGTCATTTCTGTGTCATCGTTCATCGATCCTTCACGTAATATAACGTGCATATATAGTTCAAGCGGGAAAATTACTTCGATATTCACAACTGCAATGCATTCATGATTCACGAGCCTAACGAACTGAAACAAATATGAACTCGGTCTAATTGGCAATGTACTAATATATACAATTTCTTTGCCAATTTTTTCTTTTTTTTTTTTTTTTTTTTTCCCCAAAAGAATTTTAGATCAAATATTTGAAAATCTATATATGTAATGTATGAGAACTTTGTAATTAATTATTATCGATTTATTACATATTACATAAGATTCTTGAACAAAGATTTAAATGATATTACACTATTATTATATGCCGTTAATTGTATCACGTCGTAGACCGCAATTAGCCGTGGTCTTTTACCCATCATTTTCTAAATAAAACGCGTGACGATAATAAGCGTCACTTACGACGAACTTTTAAACATTCTTAATCTCTTTTTTATTTCAAAAATTCCTACAGATTATAAATCTTCTATTCCTCCTCCTCCCTCCCCTTTTTTTTTCTTTATTTTTAAATATTCTTACACTTTTAAGGTTTTAAAATTAAAACATTCATTTTTATTGCTTCCTCGTTATTTCTTAATTTTATTTATTTACTTTTAATTGATCTACGTCGTTTTGAGGAATTTATCGTCTTTCTTTTTTCTTTTTTTTTTTTTTTTTTAAATTTCATACTACGTACTTATATAAAATTGTTCATTCATCGTTCGACATCTTCAGTTTCAATGTCTCCTCTTTTTTTCTTTCTTTTATTTTTTATTTTATTTTTTTTTTTTATTGATCTTTTTTCCTTCTATATAATCTTATTAAGTTTCGAGAAGATGGGTGCTACAGTGTTCGCGGTATAATTCAAGAATTTCCATAGTGTGAGTGCACTTGCCGATACACCTGAGAATGTAATCTAGAGAAATTAAGCCGCGGTCGTAACTGGAAACGACGATGATCAGAATTGCAAAGTCCTGTTTGCGCATTTCTTGTACTTCTGCGTCTATCTAACTGTTCGGTTTCCATCTTTTCAACGCTCTCTCTCTCTCTCTCTGTCTCTCTCTCTTTCTCTTTCTCGCTCTCTCGCTCTCTCTTTCATTTGACTGTACGATGCTTTTCACGTTGCGGTCGGTAAGACGGTAAATAGATAATTCGTAGAACGAGACACACCTGATACTTGAAAAATACCAATACAAGTACAGCTGCACGTAGAAATCTCATTTTAATTGAACCGAACAAATAATAGGAGAATTAAATGGGAAATGTGTTAAATTTACTTAAAGTACAATTAATAACTACTCGTACATTCATTGTAGTTATAATATATAAATATTTGTGTATGTATGTGTACATATATATATATATATATATTGTTTTTATTATTCTTCATATCATTATGATTATAAAAGAAGTATAAAATAAATAATGATTCATGAATGAACTTTCATTAAAAAAAAAAAAAAAAAAAAAAAAAAATGCAAAGAAAAAAAAAAGATGTGTGTGTGTGTGTGTGTGTGTGTGTGTGTGTGTGTGTGTGTGTGTGTGTGTGTGTGTGTGTGTGTGTGTGTGTGTGTGTGTGTGTGTGTGTGTGTGTGTGTGCGCGCGCGTATATGTGTGTACGTATATACGTACAAGAATATAATATCAAAGTTTTTAAAAGATTCACATTGGTTAATGTATCTCAAAGGATTCTTGAAAATGAGTGCTCGATGTTTAAGCACAGCCAGCAAGGAAACGCGACTTTCTTCATGTTATTCCTTTCTCCTCCTCCTCCTCCTCCTCCTCCTCCTCCTCCTCCTCCTCCTCCTCTCTCTCTCTCTCTCTCTCTCCTTATAAATATATATTTCTTTTTTGGTTTCTTTTTTCTTTAATTCTTTCTCCTTTTCTTATTTTCCATTTGCGATTCGAAAAGTCCGCTACGTTCGGACGTAAAGCGGAAGCTCGAGCGGTAGCTTTCGATCGTTCTCTAGGATATTCGAGAATATACGTCGTCGTATCTGCCTCGGCTTATTGTCGAAACGACCGCACTCCCGGATAGCAGGCTGAACTTTGGACTTTGAGGGTGGCCGAATGGCTTGCCGAGTTGCAGTAAATCAGCCGGAAGTCACAAACAGATTCTGTATTGAAAATGAGGGAAGGAGAGAGAGAGAGAGAACGAGAGAGAGGGAGAGAAGGAAAGAGAGAAGTCAACGACCATGTAGAAAACTACGAACGAAAAGATAACAATCTTTAACAAAGAGAAACAATATTTTTCTTACTGGTTATATTATGCTTACTTTAATTATTAATACTTCATCTATTTACATTTCTGTGCAAAATGAATTCTCAGTGGTTAAGAAAATAACTGAATGAGTGAGTGAGTGTGTGAATGTATGAGCGAGTGAGTGATCATGTCGAGAGTCACACAATGAAAAAAAAAAAAAAAAAAAAAAAAAAAAAAAAAAAAAAAAAATAATTTTTGATAGAGAGAAACGATATTTTTCTTACAAGTTATCTTAGACTTTTTGTAATTATGAAATACTTCATTCATCTGCATATCTCTGCAAAATAAATTCTCCGTGGTTGAGGAAAAAAAAAAAAAAAAAGAAAAAAAAAAAAGAAGAGAGAGAGAGAGAGAGAGAGAAAAAAGCAAACAATATCTTTCTTACAAGTTATCTTATGTTTTTCTTATTACTCATATCTCATGTATTTTCATACGTATAGAAAATAAATTTTGAGTGGTTTAAAATTTCATTTAGAAAGTCGGAAACGTAATACTTACTCAAGGGAAAAAACAGTGGAGAAAGTTTAATATGAATTATAATTTAAAATATCCCAAACATAGTGTGTTGTATCCGCCGTGTATGTTGTTTTCCTATTTGGATAAAACTCCGTTGGGTTCGTAGAACAACGAATAATATCTTTCTTATTTTTTTTTTTTTTTGTTTTCTATTTTTTTTTCTTTTTTTTTTTTTTTTTTTTTTCTCTTTTTCTTCTTTTTCTTTCCTTCTTTCGTTATTTTACATAACATTCGAAAAACTTGTTTATGATTATTTGATCAACATTATCATAGGTTGAAATATACGGTACATTTATCGTACACATTGAATAAAGAAAAGGTACAAACATATATTGCTTTTTATGGGTTTCCCTAAAAGAAAAGTTTTACGTACGAGTTTAAGAAGCGATATATCGAGAATTTTCGTGCATCGATCCCATCGTATACACACATAATTCAACGGGCTTCGATCCTCGTTCACCTGGAAGCGACTCGATAAGCTCGGATCGTGCACGAAACGGATCCGTCATACGAAAGGGCAATCGTGTGCATAAATATGAAAATCGAATGACGAAGAGGACATTTCTCATCCTCATCGAATGTCTTAATATCGCGATGATGATGATGATGATGATGATAATGATAATAATAATAATAATTACAAAGTGATTTCACATATTTTCTTCATTATATTTCGTTATTTTATTTATATCAATTATGAGCAAATACATATATATATATATATATATCTGTTGTAAATGACTACGTGTAATAGTTCTTATAATGATGATTTACGTAAATCAAGTTTCTAAATCGTTTAAATACGAATAATTTAATGATATTATTTATTTAATGATATTACACGGAATATTTGCGGAGGGTTTATTGGAAATCGAAAATGTTGATGAAAATATGTATTATCGAATAAAAGAAAAATGTAATATTTCTGTAAATTTTATAACATATCGCTTCGTTTTATCGAATAGTTCAAGTTTCAATTAAGTAAATATTTATAAATATTATTTACTTTAAAAACATATATGATTTTTAATATATAATTTTATATAGATTTATATATATATATATATGTGTGTGTGTGTGTGTGTGTGTGTGTGTGTTGTATACGATGAATTAAAAATAATCAATAGTATTTAATTTGTTGAAATGAAAAATATTTAATCAAATAATAATCCTTAAATATGCCACTAATAAAGCATAAGTAACTAATTAATATTTGACGTAAAGGAAAGAAAAAAAAAAAGAAAGAAAGAAAGAAAGAAAGAAAGGAAAAAAAAAAGGAGAAAAAAAAGGGAGAATTTGTTAGCTACTGTAACGTGTTAAGAATTTCGTGAGAATAAATCTATGTCGAGTCGGCTTTGGAGAGAAAAATTAACGAGATTTTTCGAGATCCTTGGGACTCGGGGGAAAGAAGAAGAGGAAAAGCGTGGGTGGTTGTAATTCGATGGCGTGCTTGGAAGAAGGATAAACGAAGAAAGGAGTGGGAACGAGCGATTTCCGACGTACGTAGAAATCACCTCCACTTTTCTCATTCTTCCCACGATAATGATCCTTCGGGAAGGTTTTTCTCGAATACCACGGAAGTGCTTCCACCGAGGTTGTTCCGTGTTTGTCAAGGACAGAGACGAAAAGGAAGAGCTGTGAAAAAGATGGAGGAGAATGCTGGTACACAATATGATCTAAAGGAATTCAAGAACCTTTATCTTCGAATCGAGCAGCATTCGCGATGGAGTTGCCTGTAGAGAAGCAAGATTGAAAAGTAGAAGGAAGATGAAGAAGAAAAAAAAAAAAAAAAAAAAAGAAGAAAGTAAATAAAAAAAAAAAAAAAAATAAAAAGGGAAAGTTAAAAGAAATAAACAAATTCTAACAAGGTATATGTCTTACGAAATTATTCATCTTTGATTTTAATCAATACAAATTTTACAGATTATTATATTGTAGCTTTACGAAAATACGTATAAGTATTATATATAATTATGCTTTCTCTCTTTTCTTATTTTTTTTTTTTTTCTTTTTCTTTTTCTTATGATAATGTTTCTTTCTTTAAACGAATGAAAATCATCCCAATCATCCTAAGATTGTAATCGTTTATTGAATATTTTGTAAATTAGAAATAGAAAGAAAAAGATTATTAAATGTAAAAGTTTTTTTTTTACGATAAGAATAAAAAAAAAGTTTCAAAAACTTTTATCGTTCGATAGAAAATTTTTGACATAAATATGAATTATTTTGTAAGGACAAATTTTTAATTTTATTTCATTTTGAATTTAACCATATATATATATATATATATATATATATATATATAAACGCGTAAATTTAGCTTTCGAAAGTTAATAATCGAAATATATTACAATTTGTAAAATTTGTTGGAAAGAAAATTAAATGCAATAAAAATCCCTCATATTCCTTGTAAATAAAAAAAATTCTAAATGTCGAAAGAGAGAGAGAGAGAGAGAGAAAAGGCAAAGCTGACGAAAATTCTTGTATTTTTCATATTTCTCGACAAAATTCTTCTTTCGGCTATAACGTCAGTTACCACATAGTAACATTTATTATTCTATCCTATTCCCATTTACATTTTGCTTTTTTGAGAACATACATACATCGTATCAGAAATGAACGACTAAGTGTCGAAGTTATGTCTATTTCTCTACACATATTCCTATATTTCATATTCTATACGTTCTACAGGAGATACATATATGTATTCAATACTGATTGAAATTTCGTACGCGGTACAAGCACACAACCCGTAAATGCATACACCGTATATTCGGGATTTAATCCTTAAAAGCGGACGCGTTGTAACGCGTAATCTCTTCCAAAATCTGCACGGCGTCGATACAGTATCATAAAGCTTGAACAAAAATGGAAATAAAATGTGAATATAGAGCATGAGAAAGAGTGAGAGAGTGAGAGAGTGAGAGAGTGAGAGAGAGAGAGAGAGAGAGAATGAAAGAGAGAAAAATAAAGAGAGAACGAAAGAGAACAAGAGAGAGAACGAAAGAGAACAAGAGAGAAAATGAGAGAGAGAGAGAAAATGAGAGAGAGAGAAAATGAGAGAGAGAGAAAATGAGAGAGAGAGAGAGAGAAAGAGAGAGAGAACAAGAGAGAGGGGAGAGAGGAAGAGAGAGAGAGAAAAAGAATTGGGGGAAGACAAAACGTAAATGCAAACGTATGTATCTATATCTCTCATTCTCTTTCTCTGCACGTTCATACGGGTAAATGAAAATACAGCAGAGGCGACTGATTTGTGCAGTCGGATGTCAAAAAGGCAGAAAAGTAGTACGATCGTTGGAGAGTTGGAAAAACGTGTTACTTCGACGGCAGCTTTGATATAAAAAGTATGCTTCTCTCTCTCTCTCTCTCTCTCTGTGTCCCCTCCTCTTTCCCTCTCTGTCCTCTCCTCACGCTCTTTTTTTTCCATCCCTTTTCTCTTTTTCTACGGATACCATGACGTAGTAAAACACAAAAAAAAAAAAAGAAAAAAAAAAGAAAAAAAAGATTATAACGAAAGGGGACGACTCAGTAGCCATAACATTATCGTTTTATGGTATTCGAGGACAAGGTGGGCGTTCTTAGTGAGCGGAAAAGAGATGCGCGACCCTCTCTACCGGTTGGTGATGCTGGTCAGACCGACGGGTATAGAAGATGGCATAATAAAACCTTAAAGCGGAAGAGAACGAGATTTTTGTACGATCGAGAGAGATAGATGGATAGATGGATAGATAGATAGAGAGAAAAAGAGAAAGAGAAAGAGAGAGAAAGAGAGAGAAAAAGAGAAAGACTTCCTCTTTCTGGAAAGAGGGTAAAGGATAGTCAACGAGGCTCGTTTTAGACTCTTTTTAGAGGCTGGCACAGCTGATGAATTTTGCATGAATAAGAGATAATGCATAAATCTTTACGTCGAACCTCGACCGCACGCCCTCGTCAAGCGAGTTACGTTAACGTTCTGAAAAGAAAAAAAGGGAAGGAAAAGAAAACGAAGAGAAGGAAAGAGGGAGAGAGAGAGAGAGAGAAAGAGAGAGAGAGAGAGAGAGAGAGAGAGAGAGAGAGAGAGAGAGAGAGAGAGAGAGAGAGAGAGAGAGAGAGAGATGTTTTATCCTTTAGTGAGCACAGTACCATAGAAGAAGGAAATTAAAATGCGTCTATTTGAAAATTTTCTCTGAAGAACTTTGGGAAAAGTTTGCGGAAAGGTAAATTTAAAAATCGCTATGATAAGAGAAGAAAGAAAAATGTAAAAAGAAAAAGAAAAAAAAAGAAAGAAAAAAGAAAAAAGAAAAGTGATAATATAATACTAATAAAAGAAATATATATAAAAGAAATATATTGAAATAATCATTTGATAATTATTTCAATTATACTCACGACATAATTTTAAATGATATCGTATTAAAATATTGATCTTAAGATTTTATACTAAAATTTTTCATTCCTTGATTAATACAGAATGTTTTATTGGTTTTTGTTGTCTTTTCTTTTCTTTTCTTTTTTCTTCATTTTTCTTTCTCCTCTTTTTTTTCTTTTGTTTTTTTTTTTCTTTTGTTTTAAATTCCGCCTATAAGAACATATTTTACTCGCTATTATGTAAATCTTAAAGCGGAAAATACATGGATCATAATAAATTTTTACGAAATTTAATGAAAAACTTGAATTATTTCACGTATATTACGCTATGTTAAACATCAATATGTCATAATTTTCCAACCACATGCATTTATATATATAAAATAAATATTACATTCATGTTAATTAAATTAATCAAATTAATTACGTCGACTTCGATTATAATTTCTGATTGTACCGTAACGAATCGTGCATGTAAATTATAACGGATTACAATAACAATCAAAATAGTCTTTCATACAACGGGAATATGGAAATTTAACGATAACGTTGATTTATAACAACATTGTACTATTAATAATAACGAATATACACTTTTCGAAAGTTTCATCGTTAGAAACACTTCGCGCAAATTTCAAATTAACCTAATCGTTTTGCGAACTTCCGACGTTGCCTCCAAGCAACGCAAAGTTCTATCGTCGACACGCCTAAGCGCATGGGGTACTTCTCCTCTGTTGAAAAAAAAAAAAAAAAAAAAAAAAAAAAAAAAAAAAAAAAGAAAAGAAAAGTAAAAAAGAAATGACTAAAAAAAAAAAAAGAAAAAGAAAGAGAATAAAAAAAAGAAAAACCTTTCGTTTTTTTTTCTTTCTTTCTTTCTTTTTTTTTTTTTTTTTTTTTTTTAACGCAGTACAGTAGTGACGTGCCAACCGTATCATTTTTCCTCGTGTAAATTCGCACACTCCACTCACTGTTCGTCGTAAAACGAGCGCAACGGGCTGATCCAATGATACTATCGGAGTCTCTTCTACGAGCTATTAATAAATGAATTACGTTGTTGACGAGCAATGCGCGTATGTCTGGGCTCTTGTAAAAAAAAAAAAAAAAAAAAAAAAAAAAAAAAAAAAAGAAAAACAAGAAGAAAAAATAGAAACAAAATATAATATCAATACGAGCCTCGATGAATAGAAAGCAAACATAACATATAATATCTCTTTTATTCTAATTGTCGATTTAATTATTTTCATTCACGTAAATGTTATAACGCAAAACAAATTTGGTATTAACAGGAATATTAACATAAATAAATTCAATTTCTTTTTAGCAAAATTATATATATTTTTTTTTTCTTTTTTTTTTTTTTTTTATCGTTAAAGTCTGTCAATTTACTAAGCCTTGTAATTACATATGTATACACATGTATATACATATGTACACACATACACACGCTTATTTTTGTATATATAGGTATATATGTGTATATAAGAATAAATATATCAACGGAAACATTAATGCGAATGAAATAAGCATGATTTGAAGGTACTCGAAGTGACGTCGTTGAATAATCTCGATCATATAAAATCAGACGTTTCGATTACCAGAATTTATTTGACGACTACCCCCATCTTATTGATTCTTCGGCGTAATATAATGCAGTAAGAGGGTTAAAGTTGCCTTCCCTACTTGAATTCACCGTTAGAACTTGGAAACGGAATTGAATCGTTCGTTTCCTCTTCTCCTTTCTTACTCTAGCAAATCGTCCACGACGACGACAACGACAACGACGACGACGACGACGACGACGACGACGACGATGACGACGACGACGACGAAGACTTTGAGTTTCTGCTTTTAAACTTCACGAAACTATTGTAGTATTTTCTTATGATCAACCAACTTGAAACAGACTAGCTTTTCTCGTTTCAGTATATATTACCATTTGTCTATGTTCACTTCTGATAGACGAAAAAGACTTAGGTAGTGTAGTAGTGATAGTAATAGTAGTAATAGTAACAGTAGTAGTAGTAGTAGTAGTAGTAGTAGTAGTAGTAGTAGTAGTAGTAGTAGTAGTAGTAGTAGTAGTAGTAGTAGTAGTAGTGATAGTGGTTGAAAAGATATTGGTGAAGTGAATCTAGCCGAAATGTAAGAAGGACAGAGGAAATTCGTTTGGAGACAAAGCCCAGCCTTGGCAAACATTAACTAGATGTTTCCTTGTACGTTGCCTACCTCGCATTTTTCACTATTCTTTACTACCAACCCCCGGGCGACCTTTCGCGTTTGTCCTCTTAATTGAGTTTTTTTTTTTCTTTCTTTCTTTTTTTTCCCCTTCTTCTTCTTTTTTCTCAAAAGGCTCTACATCAAGCGAGTAAAGATACGGCTGGTATACAACTGGTGCAAGCGAGATGAGAATAAGAAAGGTATGAAGAAAATTCAAGGGAAGTAAATTGTCGTACTTGTTATCTACCAACGTTCGTACAACGTTCGTTCTAGTAAAGCGCTACCTTGATAAAATGGTTAACTTCGTCTATTCGAATGATGAAAGTCTCGGCACCGGCGGCAGGGAGGGCACAAAGCTATGCGTTATTAACTTTTAATTATCTTGATTTTTTAATGGAAGAAGAAAAAAAAAAAGGAGAACAATGCATTGCGGATATCTCGTTTAACGATGTCTTCCTATTACGGTAAAAGCGACAAACAACAAATTAAAAAAAAGAAAAAAAAAAAATACAAAATAGAGATTTCTTTTTCTCCGAGTATAGGATATATTTCGTTCGTTAAAATACCGGATATATCATATTGAAAAGTGAAATACATTGGGCCATTCGACAAGTCCATTATTCTTTCGATTAAATTGCAAATTCGTAAAGTATATAGTACATCTAATCGGAGTAATAGACGACAATTGTTCTCTGTAATCCAATAAAACCTCTTCCTTTCATTTTCCTCTTGTCAAGTATTATAAATTATGAATTTTCTTTGACTTCTTTTATTTTCTCTCTCTCTCTCTCTCTCCCCCCCTCTCTCTCTCTCCCCCTCTCTCTCTCTCCCCCTCTCTCTCTCTATTTCCTTTTAATTCCATCAATAGGATTGATTATTTCTTCGTTCTATGACGAAAGGTAATTTTCCAATTTGGATTTCTGTGAATGAAACGCCATGGCCATTCACGTTGATGTGTGCGAAATTACGAAAGTCTGAATGTTATATTTGGATTACGAAGTTGTTTTAATATGACGTTTAAACTCTTGCGCGCACACGCTGAGAATATTACATTTTAAATTATACCGTAGTAATGATTAATGCATCGACGATGCCATGACTTTCCTGAAACAATGAAAAAGACATGAACTGCATTATATGCAAAGAGACATTAAAAAAAAAAAAAAAAATAAAGAGAAAAAGAAAAAAAATCTATCGTAAACCGGTACAAGTTTATTCATTATTACACGAGTTCACAAATGAGATTAGCTAGCTGCATATAATTTTCTCTCGTAATATTTTTAATTTAAAGACGAGAGAACGATTTACAAATGCTGCGTGTACCACGAAAATGCGAATTCGAAATAACCATTTGTTTTTAATCCCGAAATCAATTGAACTACTACCGGTGAAAAATCAAATTTTTGTTGGAATTATTTCTTCTAAAATTTCAACGTTATCTATATATATATATATATATATATATATATATATATATATATATATATAAAAATAACGTTTGAATTAAAACAAAGCAACGGATCGTTATTACTTTTCACTCGGCAGAGAAATTCTATTATTTTAATTTATTTTACTTTTTGCTGTAATAATATCTCGTTGCTGATGTTTTTCATTGGTAACTTCGGTTTTCCAAATTTCATATATGTATTAAAGAAGATCGACCTTTCTTTCGTCTATATTTTTTTTTTTTTTTTTTTTTTCTGTAAGTATCCGTTGAAACAATTAAGTAACAAAAAAAAACACACACACACACAGATACACAAGAAAAAGAAAAAGGAAGAAAGACATGAAGAAAGAAAAATAGAAAAGAAATACTTGGAAACTTCCATGGTTATCCCTACTTTAAAATGACTGAAGTGAAGCCCAGAACTTTAGCTGGCTCTATATAATAAGTTTGATTAAGTATCAGCACTTCTAAGTACGTTCTCTGTCCGTTCGTTCGACAAAAGAACCGCCTATTAAAGCCGATGACGACGAAACGTTGCCGTTATTCCTCGTCAAACGTACTTCAGTGACGGTAACTCAAGATCGTCGACGTCTATCTAGAAGCTTTCTTCGCCACGTCGATTATCCTTCCTATAGTCTCTTTACCTCGTACCAACTACGAAAAGGAATTCTTATTACCGGTCCTTTTATCATCATCATCATTATCGAATCCGTCGCGTCGCGAGTTAACGAGAAAATCTTGCCTCTCGGCGATTCGTCAATCTGAGACGCGTAAAACGCAATCGCGAAATCGTATTTTTCGAATTTTCTTCATCCCCTTGGACTTCGGTAGTATTAATAGAAACATAAAAAGAGAGAGAGAGAGAGAGGGAGATAATTATTAAAATTCTATTACTTATTTTTCGATATATTACGTCTTTTTCATCTTTGATTTTAATTATTAATTAATTAAAAATTCTCCTTTAATCACTCTTTTGATATCTTTGAACCGATATATCCATGGCTTTTCATTTTTATTACAATTTAAATGCATGCTATGACATTTTATTTCATTTGGATGAAATAATATATCTTTTCATTTCTTTCACAATTAATACTTCATACATTTGGGGGGAGGAAGGGGGGAAGGAGGGAGAAAAAAGATGAAAATATCTTCTATTTTTGAGAGAGAATTATGTTTACTTCGATTGGACACATCTCAAAAATTACTTTATTTTTCAATGTTACACGAAATGCATATAAAGTACTATAATGATTAAAAATCAATTTTAACAAATATATTGATATTATTTGTATTGAAGTATATATTTTCAAATATGTTGAAATTATAAATAACGAGATATTTTTATAAATATAGAAAATTATAATAATTATATAACGAAATACTTTTAAAAATTATAACTACTATATTATATACCAGGTATAACTTATAATTAGAAAACGACAAACCTTCAAATACGATCTAACGTTAATTAATTTTGTGACAAAGAAAAAAAAAGAAAAAAAGAAAAAAAGAATAAATAAAACTTAAAAAGAAATTATAAAAGGATTAGAATATTTTATCTTATATCATCTAATATTTTAATATACAAACTTAGGACGCTAATTTAAAACATTATAACCATCGTAACATATTTTCAATTTATTTCCAAAGAACAAATTCCATTCGCTCCTTTATATATCATTTTTATAACACAATATAACAAACAACAATATTAAAACATGATGTTAAAATAATAAATAAATATTATTTACTTCTCTATTTATAATATAACATTGTTACATCGGAAGAACGTCGAAACAAAATTAACTTCGGTTCACTTTTCACCTCGTTCCGCTCAACAAACACGATGGCACTCACTTAACAAAATTGCCGTTCGGCTTGGACACGTGCAACTTCTAACGCCAATATAAAAAAAAGAGAGAGAGAGAGAGAGAGAGAAGAAAAAAAGGCTAGCTTTATGTATAGACGAATGACCCTTCAGATCGGTAAAACGCACTTCCGAATGGACGGATGCGTCCACGGCGCGTGTACCACGGAACCGATTGACCTGCGATGCGAACAATTTCCGCGGTTTCGAAAGTTTAAAAGCTCGCCAGGCCGGATTAAAACGGAGAAAGAGGGTAAACAAAATAACAGTCGAATCTCGTTCGATTTACTCTCTCGCTTTAGCCTACGTCTTTCTATCTACATTCGGCCAAGTCTATTCACGGAAACATCCCAGTCGTTCTTTCTAAAAACAAATAGGTCTCTAACTATATCGGCTCGATGAACGTTTATTAGCTTCCCAAAGTATTTTATCCTTAAAGTATGTACCGTATGTACGTATATACGTATGTATGTATGTATGTATGTATGTATGTATGTATGTATATAAAGATCGTTTAATATATATACGTAAGGTGGTCTCTGTAAGTGTCTCGGAATAAATAGGAAATTATTAAAGATTATTAATCTTTGGAAACATTTTAGATAATAAACAAGAAAAAAAAATATATATATATATTATTCACATAAATATATATGTTTTATTTTGACTTTGTTTTCATGTTATAACAAATTTTGTTATAGTAAAATTTGAAATGGACGAATAAAGGAATTAAATAAAATTTGTCGAAAAATACGTGCAATATTTGAACATACGGACGGAATTTGAAGATTACTTCTTATATAATAAATGTAAATGAATAGATAAAATTTGTTGAAATTCGAATCTATTGTAACAAAGTCATATAGGAAACATTTAAATATATGAATTATTTTTATTATTTAAATGTATTAAATAATAAAAATAAAACTTATAAAATCTTTAGGGATACCTTTTTGTGGAATATTTAATATAGTTATTATATATCATTTTATTTAATATATTATTGCGAATTAAAAAATATTAAGAGCAGATTTAAATTTATGTTAGTTTATCTTCTTAACTAATTTTTTTTTTTTTTTTTTTTTTTTAATAATTACCAAAATTTTCTTATATTTCTTTCTTAAAATAAAATATCAAATTTTATATCCATTTACGTATTATTTTTTAATATTTATTAAGTAATATTTTCTTCTCGTATAAAACTACGGATATAATGTTACAAATTTTTCTGTTATAGAATACTTCCTTGTAATAGACTCTGAAGATATTGTAAAGTTTTTCTTACCATCACAATTTATAAAATTACTTTTCTAATATTCCTCGTTTTATTTTTTTTCTTTTTTTTTTTTTTTTTTTTTTTTTTTACAGAGAATGATGCAAATAACGTCGATTGAATGTACCTATCCTGTAAAATGTTTTTCTAAACGGTTTCGAAAAATATTAATACATATATAATATATTTTCAAAAGTATCTCGAAATGTTTCTCGAGGCGATACTCGATCATTCCATTTATCTGACATTTATTGCTCGTTAAAAAAAAAAAAAAATAATAATAAAAAAAAGGAAAACGAAACGAGAAAAAATAATCATCCATTCGCGAAAGATCGTTCTCGTAAATCATTGTATTTGTTTTTTTTTTCTATTTTGTTTTTTTTTTCGTCGTGCTGATTTTCCTCTCACCTATGAATCCCTCTATTCGATATCTCTTTTTTAACGTTAAAAGAACCTCGGAATTGGTACGTTTGCGTTCACTAAGAGTAACGAGAAATGCACGCGACCACGCGTATGTTCAACGCGTGTCTGCACTCGACAGCTGTCACAATAACACAGTTTCGCATATAAAATACACCGATTTATTAACGAGGATGTTTGTTGTCCAGAGCACGACTCACGAAGATTCGAGGGAATGTACATACACGTGTTACGTATGTACGTATTCATGTACATATGGATGTATATACGTGTACATGACATGTGTGATGCTAATCTAAATCACGAAAGTTTATGGATTAAACGTTGACTCGTGTCTAGTTTGAACTGACATAATCGAATGGATATGGATAGATTTTGCTTCGAAGATTATCGAAGAGTCCTACCACATTAGTCAATATTATTTGATCTAACGTATGAAAATTATTCGTATTTATTTTCTAAATCATGTATTCTAGTTTATAAATCGATTTTTATAAATAAAAATAAACTGTATATTATTTTCCCACAAAATATAAAATAATGAATTATCTAAGAAAAAAAATTTATATTTCCTTATACGAACGTTTCTGTCTCTCCTTAATAATTCGAATAATGAAGGATTTTACTATATAAAAATTATAGAAATCTATATAATTATAACAATTAATAATTAAATAAAAATTACTAATATAAAAATATAAAATTCTCTCTCTTTCTATAGTAGAATCTCTTAACTCTTTCGCATAATAAATAAATTTAATACTATTGTTACACATAATAATATAAATGAAGTCGAAATAAATACAGTACAACGATTGAAATCTATTGAAATAACGATAAAAGATTTATAATTTAATTATAAGAATATTTAGAAAACTTTATAAATATAAATGATTTTTTAAACTCTATTTACTATATTGAAACAATATAATATGATATAAAAACAGCTGTAAGAAAATTTATTTTATTTATATAAAAAAAAAAAAAAAAAAAAAAAAAAGAAAAAAGAAAAAGAAAAAAAAAAAGGAAAAGAAAAAAAAATTTACAGCTATTATACCCTTTAAAAGATGCTAGATAAACGAGCAAACGCATAATACACCTCTACACCGTAACATGCTACTCGGCTCCAAAACTCGTTGAATATACCGATTAAAAGAGAACAATAGGCTGTCTCGTGAGAGAAAGAAAGAGAGAAGTAGTCTATTCCACCAATGAACTTTTAGACTATCCTACTACCCCACAGGATTTTACACTTTTCTCGGGTTGTAGAACGCTGTTGGAGGATTTTGCGGAGTTTGTCGCTGACACGTTTTTGTTTACGACGGAAAAATACTTCACGGAAGTCTCTCTTTACGAAAACGTTTTAAAATAAAAAACCATAGTGGAGGACAACTACTTTCTTCTCTTTCTCTCTATCTCTCCTATCTCTTTCTTTCTCTCTTTCTTCCTTTCTTTCTTTCTTTTGCAATATCCTCTTCTATCGTATCTGCAAGGGTCAACATCGCGAAATAAATCATTGCCCCTGTCTCTCTCACAAGTTTCCATGCAAGAGAAAATTCCAAGTGAATTTATCCATGTGCCTTTCCTACGATATTCTTTATCTATTAATTTTCTTATTTCAATGATTTCGAAAAAACAAATAATTTCATTTATTCGATCAAGAAACAAATATTATTTTAATAATTTAATTACGCTTATCGTAACACGAACTTCGATGTATGATCTTTAATGATTAATTTAATTATATTAATCATGAAAATATCTCGAACATGAATGTCTAATAAGAATAAAGATATTTTCTTTTTTCTTTTTTTTTTTTTTCTTTTTCTTTTTCTTTTCTTTCTTCTAATAATTTATCTCGATTTTAATCAATGGATTTAAAATATAAATAAATATTTGTCAATTATCGTTACGTATTATAGATTATTAGCCACATACAACTTTATCACAATCTTATGTGTCTATTATAAAAATACCATTTGCTTAAACGCAAAAAAATGATCGGTTTTTATCGATAATGCTAAGTTCCTTATTAAGCTTCAATGATTTTTATGATATTACGATCGTAAAAGGTCTTATGTTACTTGTCGGACTTTCGGACTTCAGCCGAAAACTTTGGATTTCCAATTTTACTTGCGGCTTATGA
Organism: Vespa velutina; assembly: GCF_912470025.1. Taxonomy (NCBI): domain Eukaryota; kingdom Metazoa; phylum Arthropoda; class Insecta; order Hymenoptera; family Vespidae; genus Vespa; species Vespa velutina. Next base: position 2,520,580 of record NC_062203.1, on the reverse strand, counting down.
TCAACCAGCAAAAGGGATTCCGTCGCTTAAAGGAAAAAAAAAAAAAAAAAAAAGAAAAAAAAACCAAAGTCAAGAATCGACTTTCTCGTTGAGAGAGAACTCGATCAATTTACTAAAGTCCTTTTTAAGGACTTTTACGATCGCTTATCCTACCTTTCACGCAAGATGCGTTTTTAAAGTTCATTTTTGTTCAAACTTAAATTGTGATATTCAAATACATATATATATATATATATAATAAATTATGCCATGATCGAAAAATTTTAATTATTATTTATACGAGGACGTGTCATTTTATCCTGAGAGAAATGTAAAACTTTCAATCTGTTTAATTCATGATGTACAAGGATGTCTCAACGAAAATTATCCATCAGAATTATTATAAAATCTAGTGACTTTTTTTTTTCTTTTTTTTTTTTTCCCCCGAAAAATATCAAAATGCATCTATTTTGTTTTCGAGAGGAACATATAGATTATAATGTATATCGTTTGAAAGATCTTTTAATTCTCTTTACAATCGTACTATTTATTTATTTTATTTTATTTTATTTTATTTTATTTTCTTTTCTTTCTTTTTCTT
>NC_062203.1:2515000-2517500 GCF_912470025.1 Vespa velutina | reverse complement strand
GTAGAAAAGGTAACTGGACGATGGACGAGCATCCCACTTTGCTCTCTTACAGCGAGAGAAGAAAAGAAGCGGCCTTCAACGACACAAATAAATCCGGGTGCAACCGACTTTCTAAACTTCTCTACTACCTTTCTCTCGCACCACCGGACACTGACTTTTCTTCTTCCTCTTCCTCTTCCTCCTCTTCTTATTCTTCTTCTTCTTCTTCTTCTTCTTCTTCTTCTTTTACTTCTACTTCCACTTCTTCGTCTTCTTCTTCTTCTTATTGTTGTTAGATCGGGCAAAGCTTTGTCGAAAGAAGTGCCGAGCTAGGTATTGCGACTCGACCGTAAGATCCCCCTTCTTTCTCTTTACAAACTTTAAAGAAACAGATCGAGAAATAGCCAAACGGTTTCGGAATTTTCTATAGTCAAACGATAAAAAAAAGTAAAAGATCGTACACGATTTGTTGTTTTCTTTGAATGAATTTATAAACTAAATTCTATCTATGATACAATTTAGTTTACAAATTATTGATAATGTAAGAAAATATTTTGAATAATTTTTGATAATGTAAGAAATTTATAGATAATATAAGAAAATTATTGGTAATATAAGAAAATATTATAAATTATTGATAATGTATGAAAAAGAGTATAAAATATCTGATATTTTTAAAGAATATATATATACATATATATATGTGTGTGTGTGTGTGTGTGTGTGAGAGAGAGATAACTATCAATTTATGTTAAACTCATTTTAAATGAAAAATAAAACCATAATGTTGAGATCGATTTACTACATTATAAAACAAGTATCGCATGTTATGAGATACCACTTAAAGATATATCGATAATAGAAAGTATCTTAAAATTTTATCACCTCATTTATTTTATTCACAATATTTTCATTCCCTTTTATATTTTCCTTTAATATATTTTTTGTATAAATTATTGAATTAAATATAAATAGAATAGAGTTTGTTTTAACCTGTCAATTTTGAAGCTTATCAGATAAAAATTGAAATAATAAATTTTATACGTGTAATACACAAATCGATTATAGATAATATATTTATCCAAGCTATTGAAAAATATGAGGAATTATTGATCATAATTGGTAAAAAAAAAAAGAAAAAAAAAAAAAAAAAAAAAAAAAAAAGAAAAAAAAATAAATAAATGAAAGATAAAACAAATTACAATGGAATAATCATCGAACACAACAATCGATTAAAATCGGCATTCGTTTAATCATCAATTCCACGATATCTTTAATTATATATCATGTTATCGTTATTAATTATTAAAATAATAATAATTTAATTGATTATATAAATATTAATTAAAAATGAATTTTGTTCGGTTCAATTTTAATTTTTCGAAGTAATGAAATCACATTCAGAACATATTAGACGTTCTGTTTGAGACCACGATACCTTTTGAGATGCAGAAATCGAGTTACGTTACTTGTCAAACGTAATTGATCCTTTACCATGTATATGTATGTATGTATGTATGTATGTATGTATGTATGTATGTGTATAACGTACATACATAAATACATATATTCACGTTTGAACTTCCATACTCAGTAGTCCAATACTTATGTTTGTTCATTCCAAATATTACGTACATGGACTATGATGAGACATCGAGCATCTTTCCTGTACGGTAATGTGATAATTTCAAGATCGTTCCCAACTAACTTCGAGATCTTATTACAACTAATTTCTCGACTTAACACAAAATATTTCGAGGAGATACGGACATATCGATCTTTTGAAGAAAACTTCGTAACTATGTATGTAAGTTCTACTAAGATTCTATAAAATATCAAAATGCAATTTGTATATTCATAATAGTAATAGTAAGTGATAATAATAATAATTATTATTATTACTTTATTAATACTTTATTAATACTTTAATATAATAATAATAATAATAATTTATTAATAGTTAACTAATAATAATAATAATTATTATTATTATATTAAATATAGAGAATATTAAATATAGAGAACTCACTTAATAAATAAAAAACAAAAAAATTTATTTAGAATTGTTTCTATTTCTTTCTATTATATTTTTTCTTGATATATGCAGAGTAAAACAATTATATAACAAAATTAATATATTTTGTGTTAATAATTATCGATAAACGAAATGATTAATTTTTATTTATAAAAAAAAAAAAAAAAAAAAAAAAAAAAAAACTTTATTAAAAAGTATAATCGTACGCGTTTATAAATAAATGAATCGTTTATCGTGTAAGTGATGTAACTCAATTATTTGGAGAAAAAAAAAAAAAAATAAAGAAAAATATACGATTTAAAAATTAATTCGCATTTTTAATTTAATGTAGATGAAACTTTTTTTTATTTATGAACACAATTTACAGTTCAGATTTTATAAAATGTTCATATATGTTAAACGAAATTACAAAATCATTTGTTATGAAAGTAGGGCAAGTATACTTCCCGCAAAGTCTAATTAACTATTGGCTAGCATAAGTTATGT